>NC_052399.1:10973145-11273145 GCF_009389715.1 Phoenix dactylifera
ATAAATTGATAGACAGCATACATGTCAGCTTCTCAAACCCTATTTAAATATGTTCGGCATATTAATTGATTCGTTAAGATTATGCAGGATTACTTACTGAGCGGTGTAGCCCATACCATTTTATTGGTATTTTCTTTCAGATCCTCACCACTGATAGCTGCTAGAGACTTTTTCTTTTGTATCGGAGCTTCTCCCTTTTGAGGTGAAACAAATATACTTTTGTATACATAAAATATGTAGAAGCTCTGTATTTTGTACCACTGAGCATGTGTACTAAAAATGCTTTAATATATGAAAGTTTGATTGGTTTGACTATCCTTTTACCCATGTATGAGGCTGTGTGCTATTGTGGGTGGTGGTCGGCAATAACACGGCCGTGTCACGGATCCGGGTCCGGAGCGTGCCATGCGGTGGTATCAGAGCTTTAGGTTTAACAAGACTATAACCGTAAAAATCAGGGGTAATGGGTAGTTAAGATTATCATAATATATTAAGAGTGTCATAATACATTAGTCGAAGAAAGGAATTTATTTCAGTCTCATCCTAAACTTGTGACTGCTAGGTAGCTATAAGGAACATGGAGAACGAAGGAGATATGGGAGCACTTTCTCCAAACCCTAGTATACAATCATGGGCACACACCCCAGACCCTGTGGCAACGCAAGCAGACCTGGCAGGGTTATACCAGATAATTGCACAACTGCTTCAGCAACAATAAATGCAGTGGACTGTCAGGCCTGTACAACTGATGGAATCTCATTATGAGAGGTTCCGCAGGCTGAACCCACCACAGTTTGACGGTGGATCGGACCCTGTGGCAGCCGAGACCTGGATTTGGAAGATGGAAAAGATGTATCGAGCACTCCAATTTTCTGAGGAAGTAAAAGTTGGACTAGCCATCCCTATGTTGAAGGGAAACACGGAGTTTTGGTGGACTGTCGTAGAGACTATGATATCAATAGGATGACCTGGGGAGAATTTAAGAAATTATTTTATACTCAATACTTTCCGGATGCAGTCGGGCAGGCAAAACAAAACGAGTTCCTATCACTGGCTCAGTCCAAGTACATGACTGTCCTGGAGTACGCCAACAAGTTTAATGAGCTGGGCCGATTTTGCCCCCAGTTTATAGAAGATGAGACGAGTAAAGCGAATCGGTTTGAGCAGGGGCTGAAATGCAAAATCAGATCCCGATTATCCTCACACCTCTTTATAAACTACCGGGATGCTCTGGATCGAGCTTTAAAGGTGGAAGCCGAGTTGGATAGGTCGGAAAGAGAAAAAGGCGATATGAAGAGACCCGGGCCAGCTGAAAGCCAAAATGATAGGTCAAAAAATCCTCAGGCCCAGAAGAGGTAGAACGGGCCATGCCCTAACTGTCGCAGATTCCATGGTGGGCCTTGTTTAAAGAAAATTGGGGCATGTTTTAACTGTGGGCAGGTGGGACACATGGCGCATGACTGCCCGAACCGAGTGAGGAAGGAGCCCAGATTTTCTGCGCCTGAAGACCAAGGACCGAGGAACAATCCCAGAGTATTCGCGCTGACTCGTCAAAATGCCAGTGCGAGCGAAAGAGTGGTGACAGGTACACTACTAGTCAACTCGAGTGATGCCTCTACTCTGTTTAATTTTGGTTCTACGCATTCCTTCATATTAGTTAGTTTTCTAGACAATTACACTGCATTTTATTTCTGCCTTGAGAGCCGCCAAGGCGCTAAGGAAGGGGTGTACGGCTTATCCGGCCTGTGCAACAAATACACAAAAGGAGATCAAACTGGTAAGTATTCCAGTACTCAGGGAACTCGGATATTTATCCTGATGAATTATCGGGATTACCCCTGGTTGAGAAATCGAATTCACCATTGATTTTAGGAGAGGGACCCATCTTCAAGGCCCCTACCGGGCGATTCTTGCTAAGTTATGGGAACTGGAATTTTTGGAGGGAAACTTTGTCTATCTAAAAATGTCCTTTTCGAAGAGTGTTGCCTGATTCGGGCAACACGGCAAAATGAGTCCTCGCTACATCGGTCCACCTGGGGTATATTTAATTTCGAGGACGAAATTTATTTAAGGGGGGAGGATGTAATGTCCGGGCCCAAAACCAACTGGGCCCAATACTTTTGAGGCCCAGTCAGGGGTGTTGGGCCTGATTTTTTGTAGGCCCGTACTTGAGCATTGGGCCAGGACGCCTAATGGGCTAACTAGAGCCCATTGTTGGCAGCCCATTTGATGGCTGCCACCTCATGCATGTGCATGGAAGTGACTAGGGCCAGGTGGAAATAAGAGGAGGGCCCTGCTGTTAGACCCTCTATGGGGGAAATTGGGGGTGACGCCTCACCCCAGCTACAGTGGTTACCCCCGCTTAAGGACCTCTTCTAGCCCTTACCATACTTCTCCTTCTTCTTGAGGGAGTTTTTGAACCAGCGAAGCCAGAGCAAGGATTGTTGCCGTTCATTCTCGGAGTCCGATAAGCCTTGATCATATCATTTTCCTGTTTTCACCTCCCCTGTTTTCAAAATAGAATAGAGAAGGGACTCCACGGCTCTACAGCCGTTACCGGCTCTCGGGCGGGGGCGGCAGTCGGGCCGGAGTTCCGTTTTCCCTCTTTACCTTCTACGGGGTAGAGGGTCTCGGTGAAGAGAAGGGAGGAAAGAAAAGAAAGAAAGAAGAGAGGGAAGATGGGCTCACCTGTGTGCGGTCGCCGGCGTTGTGGGGAATGTCCTCAGACGTCGCAGGAGCCGCCGGCCTCGGCTCGGCCGCAGGCAGCAGGCTTGGCCTCAGGCGTTGCCGGCCGTGGCCCGGCCCTCCCAAGCTCGCCTTTCTTCCTTCATGAGAGAAGAATAGAGAGAGGGCTTGGGAGCGAGAGGGAATATGGGAGGTTTGAGAAGGGAGACCGAAGATAAGAAGAAGGAAAGAAAGAAAGAAAGAGAAAAAGAGGAAGAGGGGGCTCACCGGTTCGTCGTCGCGTGCGGCGGCTATCGGCTTCGGCCGCGAGCATTGTCGGCACGGGCATCGGCCTCAGGTGCGGCCGAGGGTGCCGCGGGCTCGGCCGGGGAAGCCGAGAGCTCGGCCGCGAGCGCCGCCGATCACGGTCCGATCTCCTGCCTGTGAGGAGGAGACTGTCGTCCTCCCTTCGTAGGAGAGGAGAGGAGAAGAGGAAGGGGAGATCGGGATCAAAGAGAAGAAGGGAGGAGAGGAAGCTTCGGGAAGGAGAAGAAAAGAAACAGAGAAGAAAAGAAAAAAGAAAGAAAAAGAAAAGAAGGAAAAAGAAAAAAAAATGGGTTTAGCCAAATTTGACTAAACCCGAGCCCAAACAGATTGGGCTAAGTCTGGACGAGCTCAAACTATAAAATTGAACCAAATCTAGCCCAATTTGAACTGGGTCCGAACCCAATTAGGCTGGGTTAGTCCCAGCAGACCCAACTAAGACTCAATTCAAGCCCAATTCAATTAACCAGAGGCCTAATCGGCTACAGGCTGACCCTAGCACAAGCCCAAATGGGCCACATTAACTCTAAACCCAAAATTTAACTTGGGATTAAGCCTATTGACCAAATTAGAAGGCTCCAACGTGGATAAATTGGACTTGGGCCAAATCCTTAGATGGGATCCAAACAAGTAAACTCATAATTTTAACTGAGAAATTATGTATTAAACAAACGGAGAATAATGTGATCCCTATGATGTTGTGCAAGGTGATTAAGGATCCGTCATCTGGACTGATCAAACGTGGGAAAGCGAATTACGGTAAGTAACCTGTCCCAACCTTCTATGGGTCATGTATGTAACTTGTCTTGATCTTATCATGGATCATGTATACAAGTGGTATGTTTTAGTTATAGAAATTATGGTTATGCATACATCATGCTTATATAGATTTTAAAATAATATGCATATATGTTGATTGGAATTTCGTTACCATAATTTCACTTAATATAGTAATTATAGTATAAGATGATGAATTGAATTGCCTCTAGCTAAGTGTACCACTTGCAAGAAATACTATGTATGGACTCTTAGATGCTACGGCTGAATGTAATTGAGCTCGCCCCGCCAGTGGTTGTATAATAACTGAGCTCGCCCCGCCAGTGGCTGATAATGACTCTGCCGTAGCATCAGAGGACGTAAACCACGGCATGCCGGCATACAATCCTACAGTGTATATTTACATGAAGATTTTTGATAGCATACATAATATGATTATTGATTCAGTACGAATATTTTGTCATGATAAATTGATAGACAACATATTAATTGATCCGTTAAGATTATGCAGGATTACTTACTAAGCCGTGTAGCTCATACTATTTTATTGGTATTTTCTTTCAGATCCTCACCACTGATAGCTGCCAGAGACTTTTTCTTTTGTATCAGGGCTTCTCCTTTTTGGGGTGAAACAAATATACTTTTGTATACATAAAATATGTAGAAGCTCTGTATTTTGTACCACTGAGCATGTGCACTAAAAATGCTTTAATATATGAAAGTTTGACTGGTTTGACTACCCTGTTACCCATGTATGAGGCTGCGTGCTATTGTGGGTGATGGTCGGCAATAGCACGGCCGTGTCACAAATCCGGGTCCGGGGCGTGACAATGTTGGCTGTGGCCGGTTCCGAGGCGTATGAGGTGTGATACATGGATCTCCTGAACCTGTGCTTATATGAGAGGTGTACCTTACTGTGCTAGGCATGCCATATTGTGTCATAAGGTACTGAGACAGTACCTGGTACCTGTACAGCAAGTCTAGGTGCTCACCAACTACAGAACTTTTTTTGTCTATTCTATTGCATGGCTCCCAAACAAGTCTTTCATCCTTTATCTCATCTAAATCACATGCAAAGCACATGTCACACACTAGTTTGTATTAATGTAAAAGTTGTCTGTCCACAGTAGTTCCTCTCTTCTTTGCAGATAATGGTGCATTTGTTGATGAAAGCCAAAATTCATCTGCTGTTTCATCCTTCATTAAGATTTGTTTTCTTTTCTTTTTTAAAAAAATTAAGTTCAGTATTACTTTGCTTTTCTTTATTTGATTTATGAAGGTTCTTCTATCATGAAAGACTTATATTTCCTGCTTTTGGCCATTATCATTGACTGCAATTTAGTGATCTCTTCAATGTCTTATTTCGTTACTTAATACATGTTTGCAGATTGTTTACTGTCATGAATGACATATTTTGCTTGTTCCAAGGACATATTGAGAACATTGCTCTTTTGAAGCAACAGTATGGACTGGGAAAGACTGCCAATGAAGCAATCATCGTAATAGAAGCATACAGAACATTAAGAGACAGAGGACCTTTCCCTGCAAGCCAGGTTGTGAGAGATCTGAATGGGAAATTTGCATTTGTTCTGTTTGACATCTCATCAAAATGTACCTTCATAGCTGCTGTGAGTAATCCCAATTGGCTTTCTCTCCTTTTATCATTATCTCATAGAACCATAAGAGTCCGAAAACAGTTAACAATGGGGTGGAATGGGATAGCAATATCAAAGTATTAGGTTCAAAATAACTGAATGGGATGGCAATATCAAAGTATTAGGTTCAAAAGAACTGCATAGAATTTTGAGGGAGGCTAATAGAGGGCATAATAAGTGCAAGGTTTATTACTCTGGTTGCATTCCATTTTCATAATCCTTGGCCAATGGGCATCCATTTTATCTGTAATTTTTAGGGCCCTAAATGGAAGTGTAGATCCTCCCCCACTCATGAATTATTTCAGGGATTCTTCACCAATTTTTAGAAAAAAATGAAAAGCGAAAGTTTTCCTTTTCATTAATGCAGTTCGCTCATTCCATGATCTTCAACATTTGACATCGGAACGCTTTTACTTCTCTAGCATGGTTATACATGATTTAGTTGTATGCTTTTGTCTTCTTTGCTTTTTTGGCCGCCTGCTTTTTTAGTTTCCTTATGCCACGGTAATATATAAACACTATGGTCTAATGCTATTCTGACACTGCTGTTATTTCCTACTTTTTGATCTGTTCTTATAAGTTAAGTGTTGATTGGAAAAAAGCTTCTGTCAATAAAAGTTTTCCCTTACTAATACTAGATGGCAAAGAATTTCATAATTTTGAACCTTTAAACATGGGGGGAAGATTCTTGTTACATCTATGATTTATATCTTGTTTATTCTTAAATTTGAAGTTCACACTCTTACATTGACCTCCATTGTAGATGTGTAAGCTTCAAGCAAGCATCAATCTTGCATCAGTTATCAATACAAAGCATATAGTTCCTCATGTTGCAGAGATATGCATGCAATTTGGTTTATCCTAAATCACAATTTAGGGCTAGGTTAGGTATAGAAACTATGAATTGATGGACTAGTGTGTCCAGGTCATGGTGACTTGTGTGACTTCGTTTCATTTTAGGAACTTACGCTTGTACATGTATGTAAGCAGTCTCATTATTGTTATGAGAAATGAATATGCCAAGTGCCGAACAATTGGTCAAGTCATTGAGATAATGCAGGTGAAAAGGCTTCTTTAAAGTTCTGAATGGAACCAGTGAACACCTCTTTCAATGATCTTATCCATGAGTCAGTAATTCCTGGATTATTATCAAATGATTGTCTTGTCATTTTCTTACTTAAAAATCCTTGCAATTGAATTCTGTCATTTTGTGTAAGTTCTTCTAATGTGATATGAAGAACTTGTTTATACTGAATAAACTCATAGTATTAGTTGGATACCCAAATACATATGTGTGTGTAGATATGTAGCTGGACTTGGATACACTCATCTGGATTTCCACTCAATCCAGTCAAGTCTAGATTGGACTATTGTGTTCCACATTGATGATATAAGCCATTGGATGCGATTTACTGCCTCTAAATTGCTTTCACAAAAAATCATGTGATTTGAAGACTCTTAGCCTATGCATCAAGTAGTCAAAAAAATGCAACGGTTCAAGTGTATGATCCAACGGCTTTGATCATCGATGTGGAGCCTCTATCATCCAATCTAGACCTAGCTGGATCTGAGGCCTCTCTCTCTCTCTATATATATATATACATTCACTCGAATGTATCCTAGTTTACCCGTCTCTCTCTACATACATACATACATACATATGTGTCTTTCCAAATTATACATGCATATCCATGTAAGTTTTATTATGTATATCCCTGTCACTATGACTGTATTTTGGAAATCTGTTTACCATGCATGACACATGGCCAAAGTTGATAAAATGGTCATATACTTTAGTATAGATATTTTTATCTAGGAATTTGCAGTTTGAGACATCAGAAACATTTCCAATCCAATCATTAAATTCTTGAATCCACTTGGGATTTTGAATGTTAGGAAAGACACTTTTGAAATTAATAGAAATTTCATTTGCATGCACTGAGATGAGGTGCACGTATCAACCTGACCGGATATATTAACATCTAAACAATGGTTTTATGAACTCTCATCCTCCTGTAAAAATTTATCCTGTATCTCATAATTCTCCCCATTTCAGGATGCTGATGGGAGTGTTCCATTCTTCTGGGGAACTGATTCCGAAGATCATCTTGTACTTTCTGATGATGTGGAGATTGTCAAGAAAGGCTGTGGGAAATCATATGCACCATTTCCTAAAGGCAATGCGCAAAGCATGGCATCTTAGTCCTCTTAATTCTTACACGATGAACACATCCTTTTTGGCTTTTCCAGTGTATCCTCATTCTTTTCCGATGCCTTGGCCAGGTTGCTTCTTTACAACTTCAGGGGGATTGCAGAGTTTTGAGCACCCTTTGAATGAGGTCAAGGCAATGCCAAGGGTTGACAGTGAAGGTCAAATCTGTGGGGCTACCTACAAGGTTGATGTTGAAGCTAAGAAGGAGACTGGAATGCCCAGGGTTGGCAGTTCTGCGAATTGGTCTTCTCAGTATTAATTCCGCAAACATCATTCAGGAGGCCCTTCTCTCTTGTTTTTCAGCCCTTGGTGTATTGATCCATGTTTTTAGACATTCATCTCCTATCTCGACTTGCCGACCCTGTATCCTTTATAAATTGCTTGTGCTGAACTCAGAGAGACTTCTTATTGCATGAAAACTGTCATGGACTTCTGGACCCCTTTGAGCGTATGTAGAGATCCATGTGGGAAATAAAATTCCAGCATTACCGCCATAATCTGTCCTTTGTGTTGGTATCAGTAAGTTCAGTGTTTCCATTTGGTGTGTTTCTCAAGGTAAGCAGGTAGCCTAGAATGCAGTGATCGTTACTCAGAAATTATCAGATAGTCTTGCAATTGTACTTTTCCATGCATCAAAGCATGATTGCAGGTAAGGAGGAATTGTTATGGTAAAAATCCAGCAGTAAGGCTGGTCAAACCAGTTCTGTTATTTACGGTAACATGCCCACCTACTCCTCAGACACAACTCCATCTCAGCCTGAGGCTGGCGGAGAATGAGAACTGGTTTTATTGCTTCACGTGAAAGGCGATGATGCGGCCAATTGTTAGCTGGTAAGCCATTTCCCCTTTTTTCTTTCATACATGTCCGGGACCCGAATAGAATTATCGAGGTGATTTTAGATCATCATTGATCTTTATTTCAGGATAATCTGATCTTCAATAGTTTAAAATCATCGCATTTGGTATACTATGGTCCAGTGATCGCAGATTTTCGGGTATCCATGAGTAATCTATTTGATATTCCATAAAAATCAAAGGTCACTCACCATATAATACCTTATGTTTCATAAAAATATATTGATTAATTATATAAAATATATTATAATAAATATTAATATTTTTAATAAATATATTTTATGACAATATATTTATTAGTTCTATAAATTATTAATTCTATAAAGATATATTAATTACTAGTATAGAATTAATATTTTTATATATATTTATAATATATTATTTTTTAAATACTGATTATTTTGATTAAAAATTAGGCAAATAGAAGTAATATATTAAATACTTTCATTATATAAATATAAAATATAAGAATATATTTTTGCTATAATTTAAAATTATCATTGAATAATAATATGACAATAATATGATAATAATAGATTATAATATAATATAATATATTGACAAAGTATATTAACGATATATTGATATGTTAATTTTTTTTTCTCTATATTGTAGGGAATTTTTGGTCTCAACTTTTAATCCAAAATTACTGCTCTCGGGTGATTTTGAGTTTTCGATCTTAAGGACAGGCATCTCATTACGGTAATTTAAGGAGTGCGGATGATTTTCATTCACTGCCATATAGGATTATCATGATGCAACTAATTATGGTGATCTCATCATCTCTATTCACATTCTCGTTAATTTTAGGATGATGATCCCATACCAATCGCCTCTTAAAGTGCTACGAAGTCTATGAAACAAGCATCATGACATGGGGCCGTACACGTAAGATGTTTGACGGTCAGAGATGGCAAGCACCAAGAAATGCCACTAAATATTAAAACTGAACAGTTCAGTGCAGTAGGACATCAGAGGCAACATAAGCAGAAGAAATTATCCAGAGCAGTAAACCATGCCGTAGGGAGCATCAAAAAAACTATGATCACGATTGCTATAATCCAAAGAGGGAAGCACATATATATCAACATATATATGAATATGGACCTGGCTCTCTGCGAGCTCTCAGCGATCTGGTTAAAGGTCCAGCACGAACATTAAAGGACGTCGACCATCGTGATAAGCGCGAGTACATCTTAATAACAGCTTTTGATAATACAAAGAGTTAAAAAATTGAAAGGACCATGGTATGCTCTTTATTGTTATTTGATGACTTTCACAATTTGGTTAGCAGACAGGTGTTGAAGTTCTATAATATTTTAGGATTGTAGTTAGCAAACAATAAACATCAAAGCTCTACTATATAAAAGTTCTATTTCCAAAAGTCCAATTGATCAAAGCTCTACTACCAGCAGGCAGCAGCAATCAAACAGGGCCTAAGTGCTAAGGTGGGCTCATTTTATATGGTGGTCTAGGTTGGATGGTATGGGCAGTATGTGGGTCTTTGGGCTTGTTCTCTAGCTCGGCCGTTGTCGGCTAGGCGATGAGAAAATGCCTATTTGTTCCTTGTGGACTTTTCAACCATGTTATCTATCAAAAAGAAATGCTTGACAATAGGTTATATACGCAAATCAAGCTCCAAGACTTGCAGAGCTTGAGTCAAACTAATTTATTTGAGCTGAACATGAGCATATACAGATTGCTTGTTTACAAGATAAGATTAGAGTTCAAGGGTCAATCAGGCACAGAGAAACGTGCATGTGCAGGGAGCTTAATTTTATTGAGTTTGAAAGTTTTTGAGTCAAGGATGACTGCGTTTTCCATTAAAATGGAGTTGGATCTATGTTGAAAATTTTCCTAGTCAATTTGGGATTGGTTTTGCTCTCCTCCTGACCTAAGTTGCTATACTTGCAGCTGTAGTTGTGCATTGGGCCTTTGAACATAAGATTATAGATGTATGTATGTATGTATGTATGTATGTATGTATGTACATGTACATATATATATATAATATTTAAATATAAATATATATTATAATGTATGTATATTGCATGGCCGGGTGAGTTTCAAAGAGAAGAATAAAAAGCTATTGAATTATTTCACAGGTGCTATCCCTTTCATCTCTCTCTCTCTCTCTCTCTCTCTCTCTCTCTTCTATATATGTTATAGAAGTAATATTTTAACAAATTAAGTAGACAACTATTACACTATTATTGTCGATGCCTAAATCTTGCCTGGTTATGTTATGATTATTCAGAAGTGGGGAGGGCGTAGATCAACGTGCTCAGTCCATGATGGTGGAAGACAGAGTGCCAACTATCATGGAGAGTTACAGATTTGTACACAAAAGGAAGAAAGGCCCATCGGGGTGGCTCCAACCAGAACTTCTCCAATGACTAAGTCACGCAGTGCTTTGGAATAATAGAGTGAAATAGCAAGAAAATAAGAAGCATCAAAGTAGAGTAATCTTTCTGAATCGTGAGGCCTTGAGCGCCTGGCATAGAGTGCTCGACATGGAAGCTTTGCTTGAAGTGCTCGACATGGGAGTTCGTCCTGTAGTGCTCTGCATGAGAGCTTAGCTTGGGAGCTCAGCATGGCTATGGTTGGAGAACGCACATCTCGGTCTCCAGAGACTCACATCCTAGTCTCCGAGGATGTGTGGATTGGGAGTGCAGATTGGGAGCTTGGCCTAGCTCTAGTTGATGGCCATGTGTTGCCCAAGGTGACAAGCCAAGAGGGGGGGGGGGGGGTGAATTGGTTTTTCTAAATTTTTGCTATCTTACTTTAGTTAATTGATGAGTGAGTGAAATTAGAACAATGCACAATACAAACACACAAGAAGTATAGTGGTTCGGTGCTCTCCTAAGCACCTACATCCACTCCCCAAGCGACCCCTTGGGAATTCACTATAATCCCTCGGATTACAGTTGGATTGTTTTTCGGGCTCACAATCCAAAAACCTTTACACTTTGGTTTTCCGGGATCACCAATAACCTTTGTTGGTTTTACGGGCTCACCAACGAACCTTCACAATTGGTTTTACGGGTTCACCAATAAACCTACACCGTTGGTTTTGCGGGCTCACCAACAAATCTTTACAAGGTGATTAACAAAAGAAAGAAGAAAGTTGAAGCTCCTAGATGAGCAAATATAATAATTATAAGCTACAAAGAAGAGTTTAGAGAATACTTATCGCTTGATGAGACTTCTCTCTTCTTTGTCAAGAATGCTTCACTCTTCGAGGGTGGATGGAGCTCTTGATATCTCTTGGAATCTGCTCAACCACTTCCTTTCAACTCTTGAATGAAGTACTTGGATGAAGAAGATTAGGACACTTGTCTTTCTTGTGTAAGCTTTGATCTTTTTGCAAAAGGATATTCTTCTCTGATGAATAGTGTCCCTTTAAATAGTTTTCCTCATCCATTGGACATCTCTCATTGGTCAGATTTCAAAAACTAGCCGTTACTTACTGTTTGGAGGTCAAAAAGTACTTCTGCAGAACTAGCCGTTATGCTTCTGCCCGTGCTTGGGTCGACTCAACTTTTACTGGGGTCGACCCAACTTTCACTTGGGTCGACTCATGCAACATTGGGGTCGACCCTCTCAGGAACCACAGAACCTTGTGTTTCAGCCTTCCTTCACTTGAGTCGACTCAACACTTTTTGGGTCGACTCAAATTTCTCTTGGGTCGACCCTCTCAGAGATTCCAGAGAACTGATTTTTGAATGACATAGCCTTTGGGTTGACTCATGTTTTGTTGGGGTCGACTCAAGGTTGGGTCGACTCAAGTTCCATTTGGGTCGACCCTCTCAGGGATTCCAGAGACTTGTTTTCTTGAAGCTTGAAGATGGGGTCGACTCAACTTTTACTTGGGTCGACCCAAGTATTGTTCATCCGTGCCATTTTTGCAAAAGTGTGCCAGATGTTTTCTTGATGTGCCGGGGTCGACTCAATCAAGCTTGGGGTCGACTCAATCCATACTTTGTTGCAACTTAAGGTTAGATTTATCCATATAATCAATGAAATAAACTTTAAACAATTTTGAATATATGTCATGGTGGTGCTACATACTCTAAACAATGAAAATTACTATTGTCCACTTAAGAGTATGTTTCACTTGAAACTTTGCCGAATTGGAATTTAGAATTCACTATCCCTTTCCTATCGCAAATTTTATCTCATTATTAATCATTGTATTAATCATCAAAATACCACTATCATCCTTAATCTCTCCCTTTTTGATGATTACAAAATATTGAGTATGATCAAATGGATTCTTATCTTAAAATTAATTTTAGAAGGGCTCAAGTTGCTGAATTTCAGCTTTTCAAATATGAGAGTGAAGTCTCCCCCTATTTCATCCAAATGTTGCCAATTTGAACTTATGGTCTTCTCCCCCTTTCTTTTAGACTTGGTTAAAGATGACACTTCAAAAATTTGAGATAATGAAAGAGTTTCAGATTATGTATCGATGTATGAAAGGTATGTGCCAAAATCTGAAATTCGATTTAAATTTTAGACTTTAACATTTTCATTGTACAAATTGCTCCCCCTTAAATGTATAGTCTTTCCTATTATAATTTTCAACCTTGTTTGTCAACTTATTTCTCTTTCCTTGCTTCTCCCCCTTTTTGTTATCATCAAATAGGTGCATGGTAATAGATAAATAGACACAATAATTAATAAACAGTTCAGTTTCATTGATCAAAATGGAACATTGTAGTACATTAATGCCAAAACAAAACAAATACAATATTCCTCAATCAAAGTACAAAGTACATGATCAATCACACAAAGTATATGATCAATCACAAAATACATATGAGAACTAGATAAATCCTAGGCACTAATACCAAAAGTGCTAACATCAGCCTAGGGGATATCTAATGGCTGTGATCTAGTCCTCATCCTCCGAGCATATGTGGCGAGGGGAGGTCGGGCCTGATGGGACTGAGTCTGGCGTGGAGCTCGGTGAGCTGGATGACTCTGTGCCGAAATCTCTGACTCAGCTGCCTGGGGCACAGATGGTCCATGAACCTCTCTCTCTCTCCGTAGAGCTCCTACCTGCTCTCTAAGATCGCTAATCTCTGCAGTCATAATATCCAACCTGCTCGTCAATCCATCAGTGATAGTCCTCGCCTAAGCTGTCATAAGCTCAGTCATCATACTCCAAAACTCATCTGTGTATCCCGCGGAAACAGATGACGAAGGTCCAGCCTCTGAAGGTGCTGTACGATGATCCTCAGGCTCCTCATCCTCAGGGATGGGATCTCCAATCTCTAGTGCATCACCCTCTGGTGCATCACCCTCTGATACAGCATGAATCCCAGCTCCTGCACGCACCCACTGCCCGTTCACCTTCTCATACCCCATGCGAATAAGGGATCGTGCAGTGTATGTGTCAGTAAATAGTAGATGCCTGGAGATCTCTCCCTCTACTGAATATCATGCTGTCGGAAGATCAGGGTGAGTATCATACCATAAGGCAGGGAGACTCTCGAGTTGCATATGACCTTTCTCATCTGCCTAAGCATCATAGCTGGGAGGTTCAGGGGAATGCCCTGAATATTTAAAGAATGCTGAAAATGCTTCATTCTTATGTGCAAGAAATGAAACCCATGTATACCTTGAAAAATCATCTACTATAACTAGTCCATACTTCTTCCCTCCTAGACTCGCGGTTCTAGTAGGTCCAAATAGATCCATATGTATGAGTTCAAAGGGCCTAGTGGTCGATACTATATTCTTTGATTTAAAGGATGATTTTGTTTGCTTTCCTAATGAACATGGTCCACAGATTTTGTCATTTTCAAAAATCAATTTTGGCACATCTTTTATTAATTCCTTCTTGACTAGTTTTGATATTAAGTCCATACTAGCATGTCCTAGTCTACGATGCCAAAGCCAACTTGTTTCATTTTTTTTTCTTCATTAGTAATTAAACATAATCCATTTTTATTGCCTAATTCATGAAGGTCTACCAAGTAAATATTTCTTTGCCTTTGACCTATAAGTATAATGCTATTATCTTTAGGATTTGTGATTATGCAAACTGAGGCTTCAAATGTGACTTTAAATCCTTTATCACAAAATTTACTTATGCTGAGTAAGTTATGTTTCAAACCATTAACTAATAAGATATTTTCTATAAAGATAGATGGAGTAATGAAAATTTTACCCTTTCCAATGATATATCCTTTTCCATTGTCTCCATAGGTTACTACTCCACCCCTTTTGGATTCCAAGGTGACAAATTGTTCTACGTCACCTGTTATGTGTCTTGAACAGCCGCTATCTAAATACCATCGTTTATCCACCTTATTAGCTGCAAGACACCCCTGCAATCAAGATCAAGAATAAGCTTTAGGTACCCAAACTATGTTGGGTTCTTTAGGGTTAGTACTTGATGTTCCTTTTGGAACCCAAACTTTCTTAGATTTAAGCTTATAATTATTACTCAATTTGTTGTAGCTGGACTTTCTATAGTTACATTCATATGCTTTATGTCCTAATTTATTGCAGCAATGACAAGTTATATTTTCATTTTTGGCTTTCACAAATATATTCTTTAAGTATTTTTGTTTTCTATTTGTTTTATATCCTAATCCAGCTTTATCATATACAACTTTTTGACTATCAAGAATCATATTTAATTTGGTTGAGCTAAGTGTAAACTTGTCTACTAAGGATTTGTATTTTTCAGCGTCTTCTTTTAACTTGACATTTTCAGCAATTAGATTCTTGATTTCATTTGAGAATCTCCTACTTAATGTTTCATAATTATTAGATAGTTTCAGCTTATCTTTGATAAGAGATTGATTTTCATCTTTTAGAACTTTATTTTTGTTGATTAGTTTTTTGTGTTCTTCCATGAGTTCTAAAAATGCATCATGTAATTCATCAATAGTAAAATCACATTCAAGTTCAGAATCTACCTCATCGTCATTAGCTATATGGCAGATTTGAGCCGTCTCTTGTTGATCTTCCTCTTCTGAACTTGACGCCTCACTTTCACTCCATTCAGCCATGAAGTTTTTCTTTTTAAGTTTTCGTGCCATCCACTTCAATTCCGGACAATCTATCTTGAAATACCCGGGCTTGTTACACTCATAGCAAATTGGTGTTTCCTTTTCTTTTTTCTTGTCCTTATTCTTTTCTTTGCTTGAACTACCTTTGAAGAAGGGCTTCTTTTTATGAAGTTTCTTCTTTTCTCTCATAAATTTTCTGAATTTTCTTCCAAGCATAGCCATTCCTTCTTCATCAAATTCCTCATCATCATCAGATTTTTCCGATTCAGTTTCCTGTTTTGGAGTGGTAGTCTTTAATGCAATGGTCTTTCTTTTCTTGACTTCATCTTCTGAATTTTGCCTCATGGTCAACTCATAGGTCATGAGTGATCCTAGAAGTTCTTCCAATTGCAGTGTATTGAGGTCCTTTGCTTTCTGAATTGCTGTTACCTTGGCCTCCCAAACTCTTGGTAGAGACCTGAGAATTTTTCGCACCAATTCAGAGTTAGTATAAGACTTTCCTAAACTCTTTAGCCCATTTATGATTTCTGTGAAACGAGTAAACATTTCAGTTATGGACTCAGTGGATTCCATTTTAAACAACTCATACTTATGTACTAATATGTTTATTTTTGACTCCTTAACTTGATTAGTTCCTTCATGTGTGACCTCAAGTTTATCCCAAATTTCTTTTGCGGAGATGCATGTAGATATTCTATTGAATTCACTTACATCTAGCGAACAGTAAAGTACATTAATCGCGTTAGCATTTAGTTGTGCTAGTCTTCTATCACTTTCATTCCAATCCATTTCTGGTTTGGGTATGATAGTGCCCTCTACACTAATTATGGGTGTGCGAGGTCCTCTTGTTATAATATACCACAATTCATAGTCTAGAGCTTGAATGAATATCCTCATCCTAGCTTTTCAGTATGTGTAATTAGTGCCATTAAATAGAGGAGGTCTATTTGTGGATTGCCCCTCACTTATAGAACATCCCATTTGGGTTGTCATGATCTTTGTCTCTTAATTGTGAGATCAACAAATACTATATGAGCACCTCGCTCTGATACCACTTGTTGCCCAAGGTGACAAGCCAAGAGGGAGGGGGGTGAATTGGTTTTTCTAAATTTTTGCTATCTTACTTTAGTTAATTGATGAGTGAGTGAAATTAGAACAATGCACAATACAAACACACAAGAAGTATAGTGGTTCGGTGCTCTCCTAAGCACCTACGTCCACTCTCCAAGCGATCCCTTGGGAATTCACTATAATTCCTCGGATTACAGTTGGATTGTTTTCCGGGCTCACAATCCAAAAACCTTTACACTTTGGTTTTCCGGGATCACCAATAACCTTTGTTGGTTTTACGGGCTCACCAACGAACCTTCACAATTGGTTTTACGGGTTCACCAATAAACCTACACCGTTGGTTTTGCGGGCTCACCAACAAACCTTTACAAGGTGATTAAAAAGAAGAAAGTTGAAGCTCCTAGATGAGCAAATATAATAATTATAAGCTACAAAGAAGAGTATAGAGAATAATTATCGCTTGATGAGACTTCTCTCTTCTTTGTCAAGAATGCTTCACTCTTCGAGGGTGGATGGAGCTCTTGATATCTCTTGGAATCTGCTCAACCACTTCCTTTCAACTCTTGAATGAAGCACTTGGATTAAGAAGGTTAGGGCACTTGTCTTTCTTGTGTAAGCTTTGATCTTTTTGCAAAAGGATATTCTTCTCTGATGAATAGTGTCCCTTTAAATAGTTTTCCTCACCCATTGGACATCCCTCATTGGTCAGATTTCAAAAACTAGCCGTTACTTACTGTTTGGAGGTCAAAAAGTACTTCTGCAGAACTAGCCGTTATGCTTCTGCCCGTGCTTGGGTCGACTCAACTTTTACTGGGGTCGACCCAACTTTCACTTGGGTCGACTCATGCAACATTGGGGTCGACCCTCTCAGAAACCACAGAACCTTGTGTTTCAGCCTTCCTTCACTTGGGTCGACTCAATACTTTTTGGGTCGACTCAAGGTTGGGTTGGGTCGACTCAAATTTCACTTGGGTCGACCCTCTCAGAGATTCCAGAGAACTGATTTTTGAATGACATAGCCTTTGGGTCGACTCATGTTCTGTTGGGGTCGACTCAAGGTTGGGTCGACTCAAGTTCCATTTGGGTCGACCCTCTCAGGGATTCCAGAGACTTGTTTTCTTGAAGCTTGAAGATGGGGTCGACTCAACTTTCACTTGGGTCGACCCAAGTACTGTTCATCCGTGCCATTTTTGCAGCAGTGTGCCAGATGTTTCCTTGATGTGCCGGGGTCGACTCAATCAAGCTGGGGGTCGACTCAATCCATACTTTGCTGCAATTTAAGGTTAGATTTATCCATATAATCAATGAAATAAACTTTAAATAATTTTGAATATATATCATGGTGGTGCTACATACTCTAAACAATGAAAATAACTATTGTCCACTTAAGAGTACGTTTTACTTGAAACTTTGCCGAATTGGAATTTAGAATTCACTATCCCTTTTCTATCGCAAATTTTATCTCATTATTAATCATTGTATTAATCATCAAAATACCACTATCATCCTCACCATGCATCCTTATCTCTAGAGACTTACATTCTGCTCTCTGAGAATGTGCGGACTAAGAGTGCAGACTGGGATCATGGACTAGGAGCTCGGCATGGCTCTAATCAGCGGTCACGCATCCCGGTCTCTAAAGATTCACATCCTGGTCTCTAGGGATGTACAGACTAGGAGCTCGGCATGGCTTTGGTTAGCGGTCACGCGTCTCAGTCTTTAAGGACTCGCATCCTAGTCCTCGAGGATAAGTGGACTAGGAGCCCGGCTTGGGAGCTTGGCCTGGGAGCTTAGCATGGCTTTGGTTGATGGTCACGTGTCCCGATCTCTAGGGACTTGCTTCCTGATCTCCGATGATGCGTGGACTGAGAGCTTGGCATAGCTCTAGTTGGCGGTCGTGTATCTCAGTCTTCAAGAACTCGTGTCTTGGTCTCCAAGAATGCGTAGATTGAGAGCTCGGCATGGCTTTGGTCGAAAGTTGTGTGTCCTGATCTTTAAGGACCAGTATCTTGGTCTTCGAGGATGCATCGATTAGGAGCTTGGCATGGCCCTAGTCGACGGTTATGCTTCTCAATCTTCAGCGATGTTCTAGCCTCCAAGGATGTGCTGACTGGGAGTGCAGACTTGGAGCTCGGTATGGCTTTGGTCGGCAGTCGTGCGTTCTAGCCTCCGAGGATGCATGGATTGGAACCTCGGCCTAGGAGCTTGGCATGGCTCTAGTCGGCCGAAGCGTGTCTTGGTCTTTAGAGACGTGCATCCTAGTCTCCAAGGATGCACAGTGTAGGAGCTTGGCATGGCTTTGGTTGGTGGATTCGTGTCCCAGTCTCTAGGGACCCACGTCTTGGTCCTCAATGATGCGTGGACTGAGAGCTCGGTTTGGGAGCTCAACTTGGGAGTTCTGTAAAGCTCTAGTTAGTAGTTATGCATGCTAGTTTTCAGGAACTCGCGTCTTAGTCTTCGAGGATACATGGATTTGGAGCTCGACATGGCTATAGTTGGAGGTCACGTGTCCTGGTCTCCAAGGACTCACATTCTAGTCTTTGAGGTTGCGTGAACTGGCTCTCATCGACAGATGCCATAAGAGCTTGAGAGGCTCTCCTTGGGAGCTTCTTGCCATCTGTGCTCGGGAGCCTCTAGCTATTCCTCTCTCTCCTCCTCTTTCTTGAAATCCCTTGGCCTTATTTATATAGAGGAGGGAGCTTGGATCCATTATGATTTGGAGGTGAAAATTCAAGAGATTGTCGTAGCTTTCTTTTTTTATCTAAATTCAAATATGCTGTAATCTCTTTTTTTGTTTGGAACCTATTAGGAATTCAAAAATTATCAAATTTAAAGTTTTTCAAAATGCTTACTGTGTGTCGACCTATGGGAGACATATTAGATTTAGCCCATATTAATTACAATATATACTAGCATAATTTTTGCTACTAATATTGTTACATAAAAATATACCATTGGTTTGCCAAGTTGGCTATCCCGAAAGAGTAGTGCACTCCTTGCCGAAAGACTTGACAGTAGATAGGAACCTGAAGAGGCACGTGCCACCTACTCTCACTATATTCTATAGAAGGTGGGTCAAATATATTTTGACCTTATGGATCCTCACCTACTCTCACTCAATTATATTTAAATGTTCATTATTTTTTCACAATTTCTATTTATGATATTTTCAAGTGTATTAATTTATTTGTTCTTTGAAATTATAGTTTGTAAACCTATATATTAAGAATCATCATTTTCTTGGATGAAATATAAATATATTTTTTGAATGAAATTTTATGTTTAAGTTGGTATTTCTTCAATATTATTTGAAAATTTTATTAATTTAATATTTGATTATCAATTATAATACTTTAGTTATAAAAGAATTGTTGAATACTTGATTGGAATTGTAAACCTGCCTCAATGTGGTCCTTTAGCTAGAGCGGAGTTCTAGATTCAATGGTTTTTGGTCTGAATTTTTCCTTCGAACTAGCCTAATTTGTCTTGATTAGCCAATGGTCTGGGCTGGGTTCAAAATAACCTTAGTCCATCCTATTTCTACCCGTATCTTGAATTGACCCAACTTGTTGAATGGGCAAACCTAGCTCTGGCTCATGGATCTAATAGTTGATATTTGGTTGTGCCTAATCAAATTGGGTCCCAAATTGATCATGCAGCCAATGAGAACATGGGATCAGATTTTGTAATGATATCTTATTGCTATATCTAGGGTTGAAAATGGATCAAATATCAGTGCATACTAACTCAAATTAAGCATACAATCCTTCAATTTTTCTTAATTATTTTCTTAAAATAAATACACAATCCTACGACTACAAAGAAATGATTGCATCTACTTATCACTCTTTTTGTTTTTTGGTACATAAAGGAGGCAATGCTGAGAATAAGTTAAGTCCACTGGAAGCATACACCGAATGCATCTACCAACAGCCAAAATCCACCCTAGGATGGGTGGAATTGATTCCCTTTCCAATACTTGACCAGCGACTCAGTCTGCAGCTCGATTTTCCTCGCGATATATATGTATAGCCTAGAACACGAGTGTGGCCTAGAACACAAGTATGGCCCGCTTCCCATGGATGATGTCCTTCAAACAAAGGATTCCTGCATGTAGAATGGAAATGAATCCAAGTTATCACTGTGGAAGATTGCCCCCTCAATCCAAAACTGCTGCGCCTTGAAGTGGAGGATTGTAGTGCTGAGGCCTACCCAAGCAGCCACCAACTCCATATACGGCATGGCATAAGCCATCAACCTCTTTCCAACAGCCCATAATAATGCCCTTGCTCATCTCATGTCACAAAGCTAGCTGCAGACTTATCACCACCACATACAGGCTCATCGAAGTTGATCTTTCTAGTAGAAAGATTTCACCTTTTTAGGCACATCAAGCTTCCGAATACATGCAAATGAAGGTGGTGCACCAGAAAGAGTGACTTGAGTCAATGGGTGATAGACATCCCTAGCCGAGACCTAAGTTAGCCGAAACCCGAGCAAGCCGAGCAGTGCCCCAACACAATGATCAGCCCATGCTCCCTGTGCCACAGAAATAGCAGCAATTTGGGTCATCATTTCAGCCGGAAAGACTGTGGCCAATTCGTCAAGGTTCCAAGGCCGGTTGGCTGAAAATTAAATTCAGCCACACCTGCATCTCCATTAAGTCCAAAGTCTATGTTTAGAAAAGTAGGCCAAGTATCGAAATAGGTTCGCCTGAGATCCATCTCCAAGAACCCAAATGAATTTATATTGCACACACATGTGAAGCAGAAGAAGTTTTGTGGCCTATTGTGATGGACCCATCGTCCATTAAATCAGTATTTTGCAGCCACAACCTGAGCACCTGAGCCCACAATCAGCAAGTTTTACTCTGGCAGCAAGTTTAAAATGCTTGCTGCCGAGTCTTCAAAGAATAAAGCCCTAGTCCTCGATATTATCACACAGTTTCTTTAAGGATCCTAGTAACTCTACTAACCTCACAATTTTTAGTTAAAAGCTAAACTTTACAAATAGAATCCACCAAATTAAATATATGCCATTGCACTAAATAAAAAAACTAACAACCATAATCCTATTACGATATATATAATCCATATGTTTTACTACATAAAGCCGTAAGCACGTCCTGAATAGTCACAGTGCAAAATACGCTATAGTGCCAATGGTACATGCTCCAATGCCCCCATGTGAGGATGCCGGTGCAGTATGCTGCGTAAGAGGCGACTCAGTGCGCCGCATTCTTCGTCACCCGGCTGTACAAACACCCCCTCATCTAATCCAAAATCTAAAAATAAAATGATAATGGCAAATTCGTAAATCCATCTTCCCTTTCCATCCTGCCACCTGTCGTACTTCCGCCGTTTGACTGGCTTCTTCTACCAAATTACCAAGATGCCCTCCTACAACGGTCAGAAAGTAGCTTTGGTAAAATTTAAAAGTTCGGGGCTAAAATTGTGCTTTTATATCCGGAAGACGCTTCCCTTGTCTCACTTTATCTTCTGACCGATTCCCATCTAGGGTTTCTCCTTCTCCGAAACGCTAACCCTAATTGGGCTCCAAAACCCTCTCGCGAATCTCCTCCTGCCTCCAAGAACCGAGCTTTCCCCGTCCAAGATCCAATCGCGGTCTTCTGCGCATGATCATTGCCCTCCCGGCGGCCTATGGACTCCTCCGGAACGCCGGATACTGCCTCCGTCGGCGAGGATACGCTCGGAGAGAAGGAAACCGCCGAGAATAAGGCCCCATCGGATGGCCGGGAGGAGCCGGTGGTTGACGTCTCCGGGCAGACGTGGGAGGTTTCGCTGTTCGAGAGGCCGCCGTCGGACGGGGCCCCCGAGGGGCTGTACGTGTACCGGAATACTTTTCACCTGGTCCCGCGGGCGATAGGGCAGCTGGGGAGGCTCAAGACGCTCAAGTTCTTCGCGAATGACATCGAGGTGCTGCCGCCGGAGGCTGGGGATTTGGTGGAACTCGAGCGTTTGCAGGTGAAGGTCACGTTGCCGGGGATTTCGGGTATCCCGTTCGGAAAGCTCAGGTCTTTGAAGGAGCTCGAGCTCTGTAAGGCGCCGCCGAGGTCGTCGGCGTTTTCTATACTGTCCGAGGTTTCTGCGCTCCAGTGCCTAACAAAGCTCTCCATATGCCACTTTTCTATCAGGTATTCCTTAGTCCTGATATAGTCTTAAAAAGAAAATTACTTTTTCTATATTAGATTAATGTCATTGAAATTGTTTGGTGTCTGGTTCATTGGTTTAGATTCTGCTTATGATTTTGATGTTGATTGGTTCAATTGAAAACAAAATATCATGATAAAAGACTGCAGATATTGGAGTAACATAGACCAAGAATTTGAAGTTTAAGTTTCTGATTTAATCAAGGTTGCCAGAACGTTCCCGAATCGGGCGGTTCCGGTTGTATGGAGCGGTCCAGGCGGCGGACCGGGACGGTTCTGGCAATGAAAAAGAAATCCATTGTCGAAGAGGGAGAAGGGAAAGGAAAGAGAGGAAAAGAGAGCGAGTGGGGGAGGGAGAGAGTGAGAGAGGAAGAGAGAGGGAGGTCGAGGCTAGCCTGCAGAGGGCCGGCACCGGCCGGCGAGCCGCGCGGAGGACGCTTCTCCGGGTTCCACGGCCGAAAAACAGGCCGGGTTTTCTGTTTTGTTCGAAATAGGGGTCCAACCCCTTTTTAATTTTGCGATTATTAAGTGAAGTCGGCAAATCAACTTGTCGACTTCATTTAAAAATCGCAAAATAAAAAAAGGGCCAGACCCCCCCCGGCAACGGAGCCTTCCTCTGCCTCCTGTCCGGGTCGTTGGCCTCTGCCACCCTTCTTCTCTCTCCCTCCTCCCTCTTCTCTCTCTCTTTTTCTCTCTTTCTCGTCCGCTCTCTCTCCTACCTCTTCTACTGTGTCAGTACAGACTCGGCACGACACGACACGGGCCCGTACCGATCCATGCCGCTGGGCAACTGGTCCGGGGCCCGATACCGGCATAGTAGACCATAGATTTAATTATTATCTTTTGGCGTCTAGTTTAGGCCTTGTGCAAGTAGAAATTAGGTCACTATATTGGTCAATTTGGAACTAATCCATAAAGCCTTTGCTATGTGATCTTCATGTTTTACATTCAAACTAAATATTTTTTGTCTGAAGTAATGGTAAGGGTGGATCAACAGAGTACTGCTAAAAGGTTGTATAAGTTACTTTGGTTATTACGTGGTTAGCTTGATTTACTTTATGCTAGTTTCTAGGAGAATTTTGATGTGTGCATAAAGAAGGATAAGGTTTCAACCTATGCCAACTCTGGCAAGAGGTTTGTTAAGGTGCTTGAGGATCCTTATGTAGGGGTCATTGTGTTCTTGTAAATCATGTTGAGTTCTTAGACTAGCTAGACACATGCATTATGGTGGAAGATTTGATAGTGATTTTGAACCTAGTGAGAAACACAAGAACAGATGGTTGATATTAGTTAGGGTGCTGCAATGATCTTCGGTTTGGGCCACTTGGATCATAATAAGTTGTTATAACTGACTCTATAGTAGACCTATTTATGTGCCAGACCAACTTTTTTTTTCCAAAGGTCAACACAATTTACTGAGGCTCAAGGCCGACTTAGCTCGGCCTTATGGCCTAACTTCTTGGTCCAAGCTTGGCCCTTACTCGGGTGTTGAGCTTTGAGCCAGGTCTCAAGCTTCATGACTATTTTTAATTTTTTAAAAATACTAAGAAATGCTTCAAAATATTTATAAAAGTTAAATATGAATAAATAAATATTGCCAATAGTTCTTTTTACTTAAACAATCATTATAGCATGCATGCTCATTTTAGTGAAGATGCAAATTCAAGTGTTTCAATTGTCTAATTCCAACTTAATTTTTTTGTGCAACTCTGCCAGCACCACAGCCTAACTCCATGAAAGTTGGTTGCATTTGATCATGATACTAACCTATCACTTCTAGAATTTTTTTTTTACCTAAATACTAAAGTTGCTTGTTCTGTAACATAGTTTTGTTAGCCTAACTACATGTTAATGGTCCTTTAGTTTCCTGTTTCCACGGTGCCCACCTTTTAAATTGACTACAGTAATTTATCTTGCTTAGGCATTTTGTCACATGGTTCTGTTAGCCAAACGACATGGTTCTGGTCCTTTAATTTCCATGGTGCCCACCTTTCTTTAAAGTTACCACATAGAGTCCACTTGCCTAGGCATAAATTCCACTTTCTTAAGCATCATTGAGCCTTAAATGTTTAGACGCTGTCACTTGGGATGTTGACAGCAAACAATGCTAGACCTTTGCAGTTGGCTGTATGACAGCAGTAGTCCTATTCCTTGGTATAGTCACACTATTTTCAGAGCAGCTGGAAAGTTTTCAAACTGTTCCTGCAATTTTAACTGGCCAAATGATTTCTCTGAACTAATCCGGAATGAATGTATCATTTATGGATTATTGTCGTTTGTAAAATCTACAAATTGTTCATGAATCGTTCATGTCCTGTTCATAAAATATTCAAGAACTCATTTTTGTAATGTTAATTGTTATTGGTGTTATCATTCATGTTAATATATGTTGTTTTGTTGTCCATGATTGTTTTTCAGCACAAACCAATATTCAGTTATACAATGCTCCTATATTTTCATTTGTTTTGTAATTTAGTTATTTATTTAGTACTATCAAACTTTTGCTGAATCTTTTGAATTTATTTCCCCTCAAAGTTCAAGTTTTCCTAGTTGAACTATACTATTTTGTTATTGTGATTGAGCAACCTGTCAAGATACTATATCTGGAATCATTCTTTGACTTGTGCTAAAGAACGATATGCTAAAGAAATATACAATACTGAAGCAAAGAAAGGCTTTCTTTAATATGATGCTATTTTTACCATCTGCAGATACCTTCCTCCTGAAATTGGGTGCCTTAAAAAACTCGAGGAGCTTGATCTTTCATTCAATAAGCTGAAGAACTTGCCTAATGATATTGCTGAGTTGAGTGCTCTTAGATCATTAAAAGTTGCTAATAATAAGTTGGTGGACCTTCCATTGGGAATATCTTCTTTGAGGAGTCTTGAAAATTTGGACTTGTCAAATAATAGGCTGACTTCATTGACGTCACTTAAACTAGCATCTATGCTTACGCTCCAGTATTTGAATCTTCAGGTATTATATAATACTACTACTCATCATTCAGATCGTACTTGTTATCTTCGTTACTTGGTTATTCCTGTGTATTTTGGTAGTCATCATTTTCAGTAAACATCACTTGAAATGATTGAAATCCACATATTTCTGTGCTACAAAGCCTTTTGAACTTTTAATCATTTAATTGGAAGTAGTCTATGTCAATTTTCCATTAGTTGTGGTTGTAACTATGCAAAATTGAGAAAAGGTCACAACTTTAATTTCTCATTTAAAAATTCTGAGCTAGCCTTGATATCTTGATGTAATGTATTCTCTTCTGTATATATGCATTTTGTTTATTTATATGAGCGACAGGAGCAGAAAATAGTAGAAACTAATAAGTTTAAACAAAAGGATGAGGTAGATGGGCATAGGAGAGCGAGATCAATAAAAAGTAGATTTCTATATTTTTTTGGTGTTCTTTACCTTTTTCTTGGCTGAACTAAAAATCCTATGCAGTCGAAAGACTGATTTAGACTTCATTTGTTTGAGAATGTTGCAGTTATCATTTGTTGAATCCCTTTTTTATTTCTTTTTATGGTAGAATGAGTTTACTTCTTGTTTATTTTCTTGGGAAAAATCTGTTAGCAGTTCATTTAGGATTTCACTTTACAAATTTCGCATGAGATTCTAATGGAAGAAATGAGATACTTTCCTTGATTTATTCTATTGTGAAAAATTTATTGGCTAATCCATTTAGAATTTAACATTTATAAATTTGGAGTGAGATTTCACCTTATAAATTTGATATAAGCGAGTCATGCCTACTCTTTTCTATCTTGTTTATTGGACGTAGTAGTTCTGGTTTCTGGTCTTATTAATACAAGCAGACATCTTGTGCAAGAAAAACTAATCTGTATTATTTGGTTTCCGTATTACTTCTACCATTGTATAAAGGATAAACTGCTTTCTAGCTGTCTTATCTTTCACTCATGGCTTGTGTATATTTTTTTGGAATTAAAAGTGTCTCTTGGTGCTAAGAGGATAGTTAGTTTCTAGCTAGTTTCCTTTATATTTGTTGATTATGGAGACCTGATATGTTCTTTTGCCTTAACTTCCATTTTTTCTTTCTTTCTCTCTTCGAAGTACAATAAGCTCCCCAGTGATTGTCAAATTCCATCATGGATATGCTACAATTTCAAGGGGAATGGGGAAGGCATTGCTAAGGATGAGATGACTAAATCTTTAGCTGAGGTGGATGTACAAGATGTGGCAGTCCATAGGAGCCATTGTAAACGTTCATGTAACGGTAATGCTTGATGTCCTTCACTTTTTCCCCTCTCTTGATCTTGTGCATGCTAGTGGGGTTGATTTGCTTCTTCTTCTTAAGTCAGGTTGTTCTACATCCTCATGTTTACATCCTGAGGCCTCATCAGGTTATAAATGTCATGCAACACAAAGGATGAAAAAGGGATGGAAGCGTCGTGACTATCTGCAGCAAAGAGCTCGCCAGGAGCGTTTGAACTACAGCAGAAAGTGGAAAAGCGAAGATCAAAATGATAATATGACAGAGAAGATGGCTGAAGAAAATGATTCATGTATGGAAAATAGACACTCCGAGTTGCATATTGCTGTAGATGAAGAGAAATTGTTAGATGGTTCTGCAAAATCAGGTGCTATAACAGAAGATATATCAAGCACTGCTGACGGTGATGGATGTGGCCTTGCCAAAGATGGTGCTTTTCTGATTTTACATGACTGTGCTGACAATGAAAAAGTTGGATTGCATAAGAGAGATAATAGAGATAACAACTCATGCATTACATCTGAGTCTTCTGGCTTGAATAAGGATTGTGATCTTGAAAATGAGAGAGAGGATAATGTTTCTCCAGTCTATCCTCTTACTGATCTAAATGTGCCTGATGAATACTCCTCGTCGGAGGCATCTAAATTCATTTTAAAATCAAAAAGGCACTCTGATAAGGATCTCGATAATCCTAAACCAAGCAAATTTCGCAGGCCAGTTGATGAATGCTCAAATCTATCCTGCAAGTATAGCACCGAATCATTTTGCAGCATCGATGACCATCTACCAGATGGATTCTATGATGCAGGACGTGATCGGCCCTTCATGTCACTACAAGATTATGAACAGAGCCTGTGCCTAGATTCACGTGAAGTTATTCTTTTGGACAGGTGACTCTATGCTTTGTGGCAAACTTTGATTGCACTTTATAATGACTAGTTGTATCATATTTTTTGAAATTTTGATCAACATGGAAATATCCAGGGACTGACTTATTCTGTTTTTTTAGGGAGAAAGATGAAGAGCTGGATGCCATTGCTTTTTCTGCACAAGTACTAATGTCTAGTTTAAAATGGTCAAGTTTAACTGCTGTAAGTGAGGAGGATGGGGTTGACAACTTGCAAAGGGCATCGGTCCTTGCTCTCTTTGTATCAGATTGTTTTGGGGGAAGTGACAGAAGTGCTTCAGTTATGAGAACACGAAGAGCTATTGCTGGCTTAAATAAGCAGCAACCTTTTGTCTGTACTTGTTCTGCTGCAAACACCTATGATAATAGTGGTGACACGTTGAAACAGATGCATGGCATTTTAGGAAGTCTTAATTTCAATGATCTTTGTGAAAAATCTCTGCGGTTCATCAAGGAAACACGCAATTCAAATGTTGTGCCTATAGGAATACTGCGATTTGGTGTTTGTAGGCACAGAGCTGTGCTAATGAAGGTGATTCCACTTTTCCACTGTTTTTTCTCAGGTAAACTTTGAATCCCATATTTTTCCTATTTGTAAATGTGTGCTGATTAACAATTCAATTGCTGCAGTATCTATGTGATCGAGCAGATCCTCCAATCCCTTGTGAGCTTGTAAGGGGATATCTAGATTTCATGGCGCATGCTTGGAACACTATTCTTGTTAGAAGGGGAAATTCATGGGTACGAATGATTGTTGATGTGTGTTATCCAACTGACATACGAGAAGAAACAGATCCAGAGTATTTTTGTAGGTGAGTTTTTCCTTTGGAATAAGATTTTCTTGGGGACTGGCTGCTGTTTTAGATTGATTTCTGTCTATCATGTCCATGCTTTAACGTTTTAGTAAGACTATGGAATTCAAATGAAAGTCGAGTGAGCTGTATGCCATCCCTTTAATTGGTCTTTTTTTCTTCCCTTAAACATGAGGCTTTATTGACAAATTTCTTCTCTTTCAGGTACATCCCACTTAGTCGACTTAATGTTCCTTTGGAAACCTTGAGTTCTCCTATCTTCAGATGTTCTTTTCCTTCTTTCTCCCTTTACTCTGGAAATGAGAATGCATCCCGTTCCGTCTTCCATTGCAAATTTGGAACTGTTGATGCTGCTGTGAAGGTAAGCATTCATTTTGGAGCTTTTTATTTGTTGTTGATTTTTTTCCTATAGCTCATGGGCTATTTTTTGCTTTAAATTATATTTAATATGGAAGTTTGGTTGTTGTAGGTGCGTAAATTAGAAGCATGTGTGGCATTGGATGAGAAAATTAGAGATTTTGAGTACACATTTTTAGGGGAAGTAAGAATGCTAGGTGCATTAAAGAAGCACAGATGTATAGTAGATATTTATGGTCACCAGCTTGCTTCTAAGTGGGTTTCTACAGCAGATGGAAATAAAGAGTATAGGCTGTTGCAGTCTATAATTGTTATGGAGTATGTAAAGGGGGGATCTCTTAAGGTAATTTACATGTCAAAATGCTTGTTCCCTTGTTTCTCATAAGCTCATAAAATGGTTCTAAAAGTTGGCTTCCTTCATGCTTTGCAGAGTTATTTAGGCAAATTAGCTAAAAAGGGTGAGAAGCATGTACCAGTTGATGTTGCTTTATCTATTGCTAGAGATGTTGCTTGGGCGTTGGTTGAAGTGCACTCTAAGCACATCATTCATCGTGACATAAAAAGTGAGAACATTTTAATCGATCTGGATTCCGGGCGAAGTGATGGTACACCAATTGTTAAGCTCTCTGATTTTGATAGATCAGTTCCTCTCCAATCTTTCGCGCACACATGCTGTATTGCTCACCTTGGCATACATCCGCCTGATGTTTGTGTTGGAACTCCACGATGGATGGCTCCAGAGGTGGTGCAAGCTATGCATAAAAGAAATCCTTATGGGCTGGTAATTCCTGCTTCTTGCTACCTACCTAGATAGTTAGGTCCTTTGAAGTCCTGCTGGTCTTGGTAATGTTCTTATTAATTTTTTTGCAGCCAGGGGTTCTGTCGTTATATTTTAAATGCTTCCTTAAGATGTTGCATGATTCACAGTTTCTGTTTTGAAATATTCTCTTCCCTCCTTATTTTCTCTCTCCGCTAGTAATCAGAGAAAATTGTAGGCAAGTGTATGAGAAAAACATATCCTTGTTTCTCTTATAAGTTCTCCCATAGCTGACCTGTGTTCCTGTTTGTATAGAAGCTTGGAAGGAAGCAGTGGAAAAGAATTTTTGTTAGAGATAAGACTCAAGATTGCTTTAACGCGAGATTGTAAATATAACTACATGAAACAAGTTTACTAGGGCTTGCTACATGAGGAGTTAATTATACCTGAGATAAAAGCTAAAAATTATATATATTTTTCTTTTTCTTTTTTGTTAAATTGCAATGCCTTAAATTTATGCTTTCGTGGGTTTGTGCTGGGTGGTTCGTGGTTTTGATTTGTAGATTTTTTATCATTATCTCATTTTGTACTTGTTATTTGATTGACAATCCAATCTTGGTCTAAGCTCCAATCGAAAGAGAGGAGAGCTGATGTCTGGTTGACAGCTAGTCTTAAGCAGATTGCTTATGTTTAAATTCTGATGAATATTACTTGTTGTGACCATAGCAATTTTTTCGTGGTTGCAGGAGGTGGATATTTGGTCATATGGGTGTCTTTTATTGGAATTGCTGACCCTCCAAATACCATACATTGGGCAATCCGAATCAGAAATATATGATCTCTTGCAAGTAAGTTCATTCTGAAAAAAAAATGTGTTTCCATGATATTTGGTTTTTTAACTTTAAATTAAATAGCTTCCCATAAAAACCTTGAGTTTTTTTCAGGCCTATAGAATTGGTTTTTTCTCCTTCCCTGCTTTCTCTGCATTCCCCCCTGCTTCCACACTTCTTGTTATACCTGAATAAGCAGCGTTATTTTTCTATTTTTATCCGTTGCCTATTAGAAAATACCTGATAACTCAGCATTCAAAATATACAATAACACTTTACAAACAAGCCTAATTGTGTCCTAAAAGCTGCATATGCTTTCTTTTCTCATGTTATAATATAACATTGAGTGTCATAGTTGAAATTTTTCTAGCAGGGTTTATCTGTTGCGTGATAATAGGAGTTAAAAGTAGTAATATTTTGCGAAAGAAAAATCATAGATTTCGAATGTTAACTTTGTGAACAGAAATTCCCAGATTTATGATTTATAAGACTTCAACTTTTTTTACTCTCTAAATATCATTTTTTTTTAAATTTATAACTAGCAAAGACAGGCGAAGGTGCTTACTGGGTAAATCAGCAAAAGCCTGTTCTATGGGCTTGATCCTGCCTTCGCTCCAATATTCAGCCCGGCTTTCGCGTGTCCTAGTTCTTTGAAATAAATAGTAAAGGATAGGGGAGATCATAAACTGGGGCAAAATGCAGCCTGACACCTTGATGGTAGTTAAGCCTCCCAGTTCTCAGAATGCCTTTACAGTTTCATAATTTTATTAAGACGTTGATCTAATATGCCAACTCATTACATGTTACAAGATCAGCCATTATACCTCAACTTGGATGTTGGTGATAAGAATTTGATATACACCATTCATTACTGTTATCAACAACTTAAGAGTAAAATGTACTTGTAGATGATTTACCCAAATCATTGATTGACATATCCAAGGTGCTTTCTTCTTTGCAGCATATCCCTTAATATTGTTATTTGTTTTTGTGCTTAAGATTACTGTATCTTGATCAACAGATGAAACAACGCCCAAGACTTACTCCAGAACTGGAAGCACTTGCATCGCCGGATGAGCCGAAGTCAAGATCAAAATCAGAGATATTTTGTGATTCTGATGCTAAAATTTTGAAGCTATTGGTAGACCTTTTTTACCAGTGTACTAGTGGAAACCCAGCTGACCGTCCTACTGCCCAGGACATCTATGACTCACTCTTCGCTGTTTCTTCACAATCTCTTGAAACTTAGCTGAGCAGTTGTGGCTAATTATATGCAACTCCAGCAATTTTTTGTGCCGTTGTAGTACTGAGGCATCATATGCTTATCACTCCCTGACAGCTGAAGAAGATGGTGTTTGGACCAGTCACCAAATTTCTATGATTATCATGCAATCTACTTAATTTGTTTGGAGGGAAGCCTAGAGTCGCCATTGATAATTTGTATCGAGCAGCCTTTCTTCCACAATTGGCTTGTATCTCATTGGGACAAAGGGGATGGTTTTATGTTTTACATTATTTTTTAACAGCCCCCGAATCTGTTCACAACGAATAGCAATTGTACTATTATTTTTCAGTTGAGGTTTAGCAAGTTTATTTATTCTTCCCAAATGTTGTGAGAGTTCTCAATTTATTATTGTGATCAAAGAAATGATGTTCGAACAAAGATGTAGATTTGCAGAAATTTTTGTTTCTGTAATAAAATTTTTGATCTGATTCCAGGGACAAATTTGAGAAGCATTTGAAATCAAAGAATATGGAGTGGAATTTCACCGCTAGTCTTGGTGCAGTGATAACTTGCTCCATTGAAGCTTGATGGTGTCGGTTTGGAAACACGGAAGTAGTCCATCTATACTTAGGGTAAGACTATGTACATTTGATCTTTCTCAAATCCCACGATGGTTGGAGTCCTATGCATTGGAACGTATCCATGCTTGGTTCTTTGTGATTTGTGGAACATCATGGCTAAAGAATTTCTGTATAAAATAGAATGCTCGTATATGTATCTCAGAGTAATTGATATTATGATAAGGGGCTGTTTGTTTGCTTGCAATTCAATTGTATATGAATCATAGACAGCAACTCAATCATCTGCAGTTGGAATTGCAGTTGTAGAAAGGGGTGTTGTCCCGTTGCTATAATCGGAAACTGCAAACGGAATTACAACCATTTGGTTGCTTGGCATGGAAAGAGAATATCTTGTAATTAACATGGTAAGGATATCCTTAGAAATGGTGAATTCTTCATGTTTTCTGTTATAATACAATATTTATCACATTATTGTTATTATTATAAATAATAAAATATAATATTACTAACTATCATTCTCTTAACATATGAATGCCTACTGCAGTAACTATGAATATAAAATAATTTAATTTTATTATTGATGGAAAAAATATTAGACACCTCGATTTCGGACCAGACCGACCTTGACAACTTTGCTACAAATTAAGGTAGGCAACTTTGGCCCCAGTCGAGGAGCCAATCAATTGAGGTGAACAACTTCGCCTTTGACCAAGGTGAACAATTTTGCCTTCGACCAAGGGGAACAATTTCGCCTATGACTGAGGAGCCAACCGACTAAGGCGAACAACTTTGCTTCCGACCAAGAAACCAATCGACACCTGCCAATAGGGATTGACAGTCCTGGCAATCGGTCGTCATGATAGTGACTAGCTGTTGCAACAGCTCTATATTCGGCATGCAGTCAGCATTGTATGTTGTCCTTGTCGAGGCCGTACTACTGGCCACCACTTGACCATTGGTGCACGCCAACCCGGGTAATGACAAAACTGACTCCCTAAGGACAGTTCGGGGGACCTCAAGCATGACATGTAAGAACAACACAACATAATATCGTCCATAGATAACACCATTATGTTAAAATCTCTCCTTTCTATATTATTGTCTCACTATTCTGACTTAGACATCGGAGGATTTTCTGCTAGAAACTCTCCAGCAAGTGAATTTCTTGCAGGCCAATCCATAAGAGACCAGTTCCAGCCCACCTCAACCACTTTATCCAGCTCAGTTTTAGCCGACCCCAAGGTCATTCCAAGCTGCGCTCCGACCTCAGTTTGAATTTTGCGGCAATAGATTGGCTCTGGAGGAAGACTTCACCCCCTATCTACATCGATATCGATCGAAGGAACAAACCGCCAATATAACGTCACGATGAGTTTGCGGCGCATCACATGCCTCACAACGCCGTACTCCGGCCTCCTAAGAGTCGTTGTAGAGCCCAGAACCTACTTTGTTAGAACATTCCACCGTGCTTGTGGGCAATAAGTAGTTCAACCTGCTCATTCAACAGTAGGCGTTGGTCACGGCGGTCCAAGCTTGCAGCAGGCAATGGCACGACCGAAACCGGTCCAGCCAGAATTTGTCAGCCTAGCCACCACTCTCAATCGCCGGCGCACCACATACACCTGGTCAGCCACCGCTCCCGAGGCCAAGACTTGGGGCGGTCTCGCTAGAATAGACACACCTAGCAGAGTAGTCTTGGTCGGGATGGAAAACGGTGGACTCCAAGCCCACATTCTGACAAAGAATCCGCTTCGAGTCACTCACCTCCTCGCCACATGGATCCTCTACCCCAGCGGGATGCCAACCTCGATAGGAGAATCAATGAGATGGGTCGATAGATTCAGACCCTCAGGGGATAGGCTCCATGGGTGAACAATGACCTCAATTTTTTTCGGAGCCCCCCTTCACCAGACAGATCATGGAGGAATCGATTCCATTTCAGTTCAAGATGCCACAAGTAGAGCCGTATGATGGCACCTCGAATCTTCTAGATCACCTGAAGAGCTTCAAAGCTCTCATGATGCTGCAAAGAGCCACCGATGACTTCCTTTGCAAGGCCTTCCCTGCAACCCTCTACAAGGTGGCATGGTTCTGGTTCTCAGGGCTTTGGCCCAAATTTGTCCACTCTTTCGAGTAGCTCGTCCGCCTCATCGTGGTACACTTGGTCTCTAGTCGAAGATGGTGCCGCGGTTTGGACACATTGCTCAACATTAAGCAGAAGGAGAAAGAGTTCCTCAGGGACTATGTCAGTCGTTTCAATGTGGCAACCTTGGAGGTCTACAACATGGGTCAGTCGGTCACAATGTTGGCGATGAAGTGCAGCTTACGACCGTCACACTTTTTCTTTTTCTTGGAGAAGCCCTTCCCTGCTGATTTGGCTGAAATGTTGGCGCAAGAAGATAAGTATGCCAACGCGGAGGAAGCCATGGCCTCCCATCGTGAGTCCGCTAGTAGGTAAGCTCCTCGAGGAGACAAGAGGGGATGAGACAAGAGAAGAGAGTCAAGGAGCATTTCAGCTTGGCGCAAAAAGAAAGGGCTCGCGACGACTCAAGAGCCCCCTTCGGAAGTTCGAAAGGGACACCCCTATCACTACCCCGAGGACTCAGATCCTCATGGAGATTGAAGGTCGAGGCTACCTGTGGCCTCCACATCGAATGAAAACCTCGATGTTCAAGAGGGATCAGAAGAAGTATTGTCGTTTTCACCGGAACAATGGCCATGATACTCAAGAGTGTTTCCAGCTCAAGGACGAGATCAAGGCACTCATCCGACGTGGACAGTTGGACCGATACATCCATGCTTGGCGTGACCTAGAAGCACTTGCCTTAGCCTTTGATCCATCGCCCTCAGAGTCGATTGACAACTATCCAACTACTGGAGTCTTTAACACCATCGCTGGTGGTCCTGCTGAGGTCCCAAGCACCTCAGGCAATCGAGCGCCCCAAGAGGCAGTCTCAAAGAGATAGCGCATGAGAGACATCATTAACTTCTCTGACGCCGACCTAGGAGGAGTATAGACTCCTCATGAAGATGTTGTAGTTATTTCTCTTACTATCGCAAAATATGATGTAAAGAGAATACTTGTTGATAATGGAAGCTCGACCGATGTATCATTTTACGATGCTTTCCAAAGAATGAGGCTGCCTGTTGAACAGTTCCGAAAGGTCAACACTCCCCTGGTCGGCTTCTTGGAAGTTCAGTTCCCGTAGAAGGAGTGATCAAGCTGCTGCTTACAGCGGGACAAGAACTCTGAAGTGACACTTTGAGAATAGACTTTCTTGAGGTTCAAGTTCCCTCGGCCTACAACATAATCTTGGGTCGACCTGGTCTGAATGCATTCCGAGCCTTGGTATCTACCTACCACTTGCTCATGCGATTCTCCATGAGGACTAGAGTGGGAGAAATCCGAGGTATCTAGATGATTAGGGGTGCAAATGGGTCGTATCAAACCAGGTCATAAGTGACCCCGACTCAATCTAGTTTCTTGTTTGGATCTTAATTTTGGATCTAGACTCAACCCAATAGAAGATTGGGTCGGGTCGGCTCCACGACTACAATTTTTGACCCAATAGGTCATTTGGGTTGGGTTGGGTCCATGTATAACTTAATCCTAACTTAAAAAATTCGGGTCCAGTTCGGGTCGGGTCTGAACCCCATTCAACTTTACAAAATAAATACGAAGTAGATTTCAGTATTTATGCATAATGTGTTATAAAAATTCATGCACAATTGACAAATCCAAACCCCACTGAAACCTGAATGAACAAGCCGGTGAATTAGTGTCAACTATGGGATTCTCTATCTTGTGGTGCTTGTATGGTAAGCCTAGAGGAAACTTTCAAATGAGTTGTAATTATTTTGCATTGCAGTGCTGAGATACATCTCTGACTCAGTAAACTGTTTACTGACACTAAGTTCAGGCATTGCTTAACTTCACTATTAAAATAATTTTCAATATTTGCACAAATTTTTTATGTCCCAACCAAATGTTTCTCTTTAGCTACTGGAAATAATGTTTTGGGTGTATTATAAATGCAAGTATTTCAAACATAGCGATTCATGATATCCTTCGCTTATAGGGATTTTAATAGACAAAGGCCTGAAGGATGCCAACACTTGGGGTGTGAATGTTAATGATGTTTTGGAAATTCCCACACTCTTTGAATGTTAATGAACAAGCCGGTGAATTAGTGTCAACTATGGGATTCTCTATCTTGTGGTGCTTGTATGGTAAGCCTAGAGGAAACTTTCGAATGAGTTGTAATTATTTTGCATTGCAGTGCTGAGATACATCTCTGACTCAGTAAACTATTTACTGATACTAAGTTCAGGCATTGCTTAACTTCACTATTAAAATAATTTTCAATATCTGCACAAATTTTTTATGTCCCAACCAAATGTTTCTCTTTGGCTACTGGAAATAATGTTTTGGGTGTATTATAAATGCAAGTATTTCAAACATAGTGATTCATGATATCCTTCGCTTATAGGGATTTTAATAGACAAAGGCTTGAAGGATGCCAACACTTGGGGTGTGAATGTTAATGATGTTTTGGAAATTCCCACACTGAAATGCCATTCCAGACTGGCTTCTCTTTGAATGGATTCTCCTAATTGATCTACATAAATTGAGCTCTTGATTGTTGTTGTTGAACTTGTTCTCCTCCCCAAACATGACACCATTATCTACATAGTCTTAGGAGAATCGAAAGAAAAAGAGTCAACATCTCCCATAATATCCATGAAAATGAAGTGTGCACACATGGTAAGAGAGAGACATACCAAAGGCCACAGAACTCTGAGTATGCTTAGCCCTCAGTAGCCTCTATTTTCTGAAAGTAACAAGAAAACTTGCCAAAATTATAAGATAAATCAAAAGGGTCAGGTCATAGAGTAAGAAATCCAAAATTGCCCCAAGAATCAAATGGGCCAGGTCGGATCAGGTCAGAATTTAGTAAACCGACACCCGACCCAAAAAATAGAACGGGTCCAATTTTAGAACCCAACCTGATCCCGCGAGTCCTTTAAATTAGATCGGATTGGGTCAGGCCGGGCCGGGTCACAGATCAACTCGATTAATTTTCAACCTTATGAATGATAGATTGTTAATGCTATATGGCCACCCCCAAAGGAAAGAAACCGGTAGAGACTCTACCAATTGAAGGGCTAGACATAAGGGACGAGTGGAAGGAGCAGCAAGGAGAACTGATTGAGGAATTGGTGCAGGAACTCTTACAGGAGGATGAACCTAATTGAACTGTTTAGCTCGGTTCCAACTTAACTGAAGAAAATCGAGCCCCAATAATCAACTTTCTTCATATCAATGCAGATGTCTTCACCTAGTCGGTTGCCGACACACTGGGCATAAGCTCTGAGTTGATGGTTCACAGGCTCAACATAGATCTGATCCACCGACCTGTGTGGTAGAAGAAGAGGAACTTCACTACAGAAAGACAACAAGTTATCGATCAAAAAGTCGACAAACTCTTGGAGCAACCGGCTTTGTTCGCGAGATGAACTATCCTGACTGGTTGGCCAACATTGTACTTGTGAAAAGGGCTAATAAAAAATGGCGGGTTTGCATTGACTATACCGACCTGAATAAGGCTTGCCCGAAGGACATTTTCCCACTCTCAAGGATTGATTAGCTTGTGGATGCTATCTCGGGACTTTAGTTGCTAACCTTCATGGATGCATTCTTTGGGTACAACTAGATTCAAATGGTGCCTGAAGATGAGGAGAAGACAACCTTCCTCATTGGTAAGGGCTTGTATTGCTACAAAGTAATGTCCTTTGGCTTAAATAACCTGGGGACAATCTATCAGTGGCTCGTCAACAAGATTTGTAAGGAGCAAATAGGCCATAATATGTGGACAATATACTCGTGAAAAGCAAAGCAGCATATAGCTGACTTGAAGGAGACTTTTGTGGCTCTCAAAAAGTACCAAATGAAGCTCAATCCAATGAAGCGTGCCTCTGAAGTTATCTCGAAAACATTTTTGGGGTTCATAGTGATGCAATGCAGCATTGAGGCAAACCCGGAGAAGATTCAAGCAATGCAGGACATGTAGCCCCTAAAGACCGTTGAAGAGGTTCAACACTAGATGGGTCGGGTCACTGTGCTAGCGAGGTTTGTCTCTAGATCGGTGGAGCATTACCTCCCATTCTTCAAGGCCCTGAAACATCCAAAGAACTTCTAGTGGACCAAAGACTGTCAGGAGGTCTTTGACCAACTGAAGGAGTACCTCAACTCGTCAACTGTCCTCACCAAACCACAGTCGGAGAAATGCTTTACTTATACTTAGTTGTTTCTCCTTCTGCTGGTATGAGAGGAAGAAGGATGCCAAAAACCAATCTACTACACAAGTCAGATTCTGTGCGACGTCGAGACTAGATACTCCAAATTGGAGAAGACAGCCTGCCTCATCATCTCAGTTCAGAAGCTCCGACCATACTTTTAAGCCCATTCAATCACAATCCTAACCGACTAGCCGTTAGGACAGGTTCTACAAAAGCCTGAAAATGCAGATAGGCTGGCAAAGTAGGCGGTGGATCTTCGAGGGTTCTACCTGTAGTGTCGTCCTCAGCTATCTATTAAGGTACAGATGTTGTAGACTTTCTGGTGGAGTGTACCATCCCTGATGAAGATCCCACCGAGCTTTTTGAGAGAATGAAGGTGACAGAGCAGCCATGGATCTTGCACGTAGATGGGTCATCAAGCTTGGAGGGCAATAGAGCTGGGCTCATACTCACCAGCCCGGATGTAGTGGTCAAGAGTACGCTCTACAGGCCGAATTTATAACCTCAAATAATGAGGCCAAATATGAAGCACTCATAACCAACCTCAAGCTTTCCAAAGAGCTCGGAGTTCAGCAACTAAAGATTTTTAGCGACTCACAACTAGTTGTTGGCCATGTGCGAGGAGAATTCGAGGCTCGACGGCCATCGATGATCAAATATCTATAAAAGATAAAGAACATCACCTCGGCCTTTTGTAATTTCGACATATAGCAGATTTCTCAGATGAAGAATGTAAAGGTTGACCAATGTCGAAATTGGCCACCTTAGAGACTACCGAGCTGACCAAAGCCACCTGCCATGAGGTCCTAGAGACACCGAGCATCAATGAGACCGAGGTCATGATGAACGCTGCCATCGAGCCGAGCTCGATGGACTCTCTTGTCGACTTCTTAAAGGATGGAAAGGTGTCTGTATATCGGGCTGGAGCCCACCGGATAAAGCGATAAGTCTCCCACTATATTCTCTTCGATGACAAGTTATATCAGAGATTATTTTCATTGCCGCTCCTCAGGTTTCTCCATCCAACCGAAGCAGATTATGCACTTTGGGAGGTGAAAGTGTATCCTAGGTTCTTAGGTGTTTAGCATGCTGATTTTTTTTTTTTTGAAAACCATGGATACTTGACATGTGGATTTCAAGATCCAAACAGTTTCAAATCAAACCCATTTAATTAAATTAAATTCTATCAATTAGAATCGTCCAATTACCATGGGTTGAACCTAATCCAATTAGGTCAATTCCTAATTAAGCATAAATTTAATCTAATTTAATTTGGTCAACCTAAGTCCTCTTGATTCAGACCTAATCCAATCAGGTCAAAAATTCTGATTGAGCCCAGAATTGAATCCAATTCAATTTGGCTCACCCTTAGTTCAATCACTCAATCAAATTGAGTTTATTAGTAATCTAATTACTAATTAATCCTCCAATAATTACTTTAATTATTTTATAGGATAATTTTCTAGTCTAATTTACCAAATTATCCCTGAATGATTCTCAATCATCATCAGCCATCTTGATCAATCAGAAAACTTGTATGCGTATGACCTCATAGGTTCAAACCTAAGCCAGTAGTATAGGAACGACTTCCTACACTAATCGATGTGACTATCTAGCAATGGTACCCGATGTCCGAATAGGCCGAATATATGAAAAGCAAATATTCTGGAACCCTGTACTATAGTTACTGTATAATTCAATCCCTTTGACTCCTAATGCCAGGATGACTTAGAGCTTACTGTCAACCCTATAATTAGTACATCCATTATGTAATTAACTTTAGATATTCCATGACTCCTCACTGGGATTACCCTGGCCAAGGTTTTGCTAAATTAATCACAAGATATTATCTCCTATTTTCACGAGGGGTCAATTCCATCTTGACTCACAACTGAGTACTTGACTGCACCCAGTGACCTTCCGTCACTGAATTAGAAATTCAAGTAGTCCGGTACCAAAGTATAGTGAGTTGCTTGCTAGTCATAGGTTGTGGTCTCAGATCAAAGAGCCAAACTTATACCCATATCCATTCGGAACATCTCTCGACAGTAGAGTGTTCCGAAATTGGTCACGTTCAGTGAAATATACTCCTATACTTCACCTATGTGGCATACTAGTGTCTCCACACTTATTGGTTAAGAGGATAACCAATATATATGTCACACAACGACCTAATCTCGATAATGATGTCGTCCCAGTAACAACATATCACTTGATCGCGAACAAGTTTAAAGACTCAAAGATAAATCCTCCTTTATCATAACATAAGTCCTAAGGACTTCATCACATAGGAGTTTATTTGAAGATGAAATGATGAATAATGCCAAATAACACTTTATTAATTTGTCAATTCATTTACAAAATTTAATCATCAATATGCTAACGATTGATATTTAGGATACAAATCCCAACAACTCCCACTTAGCCTAATGCCAATTGGCACAGTATCTAATACCCATCTTCGACTTGTGTTCGTCGAACTCTTTGATGCCGAGAACTTTGGTAAATGGGTCAGCTAGATTTTTCTTTTGTGTCAATCTTCTGAAGATCAATATCACCTCGATCGACGATCTCTCGAACCAGGTGGTAGCGACGTAGAATATGCTTGGTCTGCTGATGTGCTTTGGGTTCTCTTGCTTGAGCTATGGCTCCAGTATTGTCACAAAACACAGGCACTGGACCATCAATGGAGGGTGTCACTCCAAGCTCGGTGATAAACTTCCACAACCATACAACTTTCTTGGCGGCATCAGATGCTGCGATGTATTCTGCTTTACATGTAGAATCTGTCACTGTATGCTGCTTGGAACTCTTCCAGCAGATGGCCCCATCCTTAAGAGTAAAGATAGATCCCGACACGCTCTTGCTATCATCTTGATCTGACTGAAAACTAAAAATCGGTATATCCCTCAAGTTTTAAGTCAGAATCACCGTAGACAAGCCACTAGTCTTTAGTATTTCTTAAATATTTAAGGATAGTTTTTACAACCTTCTAGTGGTTGCTACCTGGATCAGACTGGTATCTGCTCACACACCTAGTGAGTATGCCACGTCTGATCTAGTACATGTCATGGCATATATTATAGATCCCACTGCCGAAGCAAATGGAATTCTATCCATACTCTCTCTTTCTTGAGAGGTTGTTGGACAATCCCTCTTAGAGAGGTTAATTCCATGGCCCATCGGAAGATAGCCTTTCTTGGAATTAATCATACTGAACCTCTTCAGTATAGTATCAATGTATGTGGATTGGGATAATTCAAGCAATCTTTTAGATCTATCTCTATATATCTTCATCCCTAGGATGTAAGATGCATCTTCCAAATCCTTCATGGCAAATTGAGATGATAACCAAACCTTTATTCCTTGTAATGCAGGAATGTCATTTCCGATTAGAAGAATGTTATGCACATACAAAATAAGAAATATAATAACTGAACCATTTGCCCATTTATAAATGCAAGGTTCCTCTTCATTCTTAATGAAGCCATACGATTTGATTACCTTATCAAATCGTATGTTCCAACTCCGTGAAACTTGCTTTAATCCATAAATGGATTTTTGAAGCTTGCACACCTTAGACTCATCTGTAGATATAAAATCTTCAGGTTGCATCATATACACTTCCTCTTCTAAATTTTTATTTAGAAAAGCGGTCTTTACATCCATTTGCTAGATTTCATAATCTAAATGTGCTGCTATCGCAAGCACAATCCGAATGGGTTTGAGCATTGCCACGGAAGAAAACGTCTCGTCATAGTCAATACCATAACGTTGACATATCTCTTCGTAACCAGACGGGCTTTATAGGTCTCAACCTGACCATCTGCTTCCCGTTTCCTTTTGAAAATCCACTTACACCCTATGGGTTTAATCCCTTCAGATGGGTCAACTAATGTCCATACATCACCTTTATGGATTCCATTTCGGATTGCATGGCTTCAAGCCATTTATCAGAGTCATACCTCTGCATTGCATCCATATATGTGATCGAATCCTCGTCGTTTTCATCAAGCTCGATCGGATCTCCGTCCTGGACCAAGAAACCATAGTATCTGTCCGACTGACGTGGTACTCTACCTGATCGCCTTAATGGTGCACCTAAGATAGGTTCTGGATCTGATCTAATCAAATCCGACTCAACTGGTTCGGTAGATGGTATCGGATCTTCTACATATTGAACTTTCCTAAACTCAACATTAGAGCTTCGACTTCCTTCTCTAAGAAATTCTTTCTCTAAGAATACAGCTTTATTGCTTACGAACAACTTTTGTTATTCAGCAAAGTAGAAGTAATATCCTTTAGTTTCTTTAGGGTAACCAACAAATAAATATTTGTTAGACTTGGGTTCAAGTTTGTCTGTCCTCAAACGTTTGACGTACGCCGGACACCCTCAAACCTTAAGGTGAGAGTGCATCGGCTTACGTCCAGTCCATATCTCATATGGTGTTTTATTTACAGACTTACTTAGAACCTTATTAAGAATGTAACAAGCTGACTCAAGTGCATATCTCCAAAATGATATGGGCAGACTTGCAAACTCCATCATGGATCGATCCATATCTAATAGGGTTCGATTTCTCCTTTCTAATACGCCGTTATACTGCGGTGTACCAGAAGAAGTCCATCGGGAAAGAATCCCATTCTCTTCCAGATATGTCATTGGAAAGGTATTCACCCCCTCAATCTGATCGAAGAGTTTTAATACTCTTTCCAGTTTGTTTTTCTACTTCATTACGATATAATTTGAACATTTCAAATGATTTAGATTTATGTCTCATTAAATAGACATAACCATACCTAGAAAGGTCGTCTGTAAACGTAATAAAATATGAATACCCACCCCTAGCATCTGTGCTCATTGGCCCACATACATCAGAATGGATAAGGATCAATAAGTCACTAGCTCATTCACCTTTTCCGATAAAAGGTGATTTAGTCATCTTACCAAGAAGACATGACTCGCAGGTTGTCAATGATTCACAATTACTAACATTGAGGATTCCCTCCTTACTTAACCTGTTCATCCTGTTCTAGTTAATATAACCTAGCCTATGATGCCAAATGTAGACATCCTGATATTATCTATTCTAGGGCGCTTATTGGACTTGTACATTACATGAACAGGTTGTGACAAAATGTAAATGCCATTACTCAGAATTTCATTCATTACAACAACACCATTCCAAATGACATTGCAATAATTCTTTTTTATTGATATTTCATAACCATTTTTGGCCAAAAGGCCTACAGAAATGATATTCAATAAAAAACTTGGACAATAGTGACAATCACTAAGGATATTTACATGAGAGCTGAATTCAAGTTTAAGAATTCCTAAAGCTAGAACTGGAACTGGTCTTCTATCTCCAACATTCAGGAACCTTTCTCCTTCTTCAAACCTCTCACTGACTTGTAGCCCCTGCAACGAATTACAAATATTAAAAGGATTACCGGGATCCAATACCCAGATTGAATTATCACAAATAGAAAAATTGCAAGGTGTTATCATATAAGTACCTTGATTGGCAACTAATTGCCCACTTTTCTTAGATCGGTTCGGATCAAGGGATGCAATGTAAAGAGAAAAGTTCCTCTTCCAATGTCCTTGCTTCTTGCAGAAGAAGCACTCTGCCTTGCTCTGATCAACCTTTTTATTCTTTGTCTGACTAGGCTGAGTATGGTGCACCTGTTTCTTTTGGATTTTATTTTTCTTTTTTTCTTTCTTAAAGGAACGACCCTTGGATGAACCTCCTACTAAGTTTACCATCTTCTTAAGAAGTTGGTGATCATTCTCAAACATCTGTACTAACCTCAACAATTGATGATAATTCACTACAGATTTCGTCATACGAAAATGAGTGAGAAAAGGACGGTATGATCCAGGCAATGAGTTTAGTATGGCATCCTTCCCCAATTGATCATGAAGGAAAAATCCAAGAGAGCTTAGACGCTCGATCAACTCAATCATGTACAGTACATGATCAGTTGCCGAGGTCCCATCTTTCATTCGGGCGCTGAAGATGGCACTACTAGTTTGTGCCTCTCAACGTCATCAGGAATGCCGAATGATTCATTCAACACTTGAATGATATCTTCCGGCTGCGTATTCTCAAAACGCCTACTAAACTCATCACTCATTGCTGCCAACATGATGCATCGAATAGCGATCCGGTCAGTGAGCCATTTTTGATAAGTATCTCTGGCCGATCTTGATGCATTAGCAGCGGGCTGCTCGGTGCTGGATCCATTATCACATAAAGGATCCTCTCATGCTCTAGCACTATTTTTAGTTTCCTATACCAATTATTGAAATTTGGACCAGTCAACTTGTCATTGTCCAATAATGAGCGAAGTAACAAATTAGTGGCCATTTCTGCATAAATTTTTTTTGGCTATTAGTATATAAATTGACTAAACTTAATTGACTTGGACTTTAGTCTAAAGATACTTTCATTATTTTATACAAATTAGTAGCCTCTACCACCAATTTGAAAATTACTCCTAATTCTTTAGTGGGCACTAGAACCCAATAGATCGCATATAGGCCCGAGTGTGGCTCGGCTAACCCATATGCACCTATTGGTAGGTTCTAAACCAGTTGTTTCACTAAGCAACTTCTAGTGATAATTTTATCCTAGGTTCTTCGGCAGGCGTGTGGCGCCTCCACTGAATACCCTAGTTAGGTCCAACCATTAAATAATAGGGTTCAGTCTAATCAACTAATAGACGACCAAGCCCGAGTGTGGCTCGGCTCACCTGACTGGCTATTGAAGATACACTCAACTCATTATATATTAAATGACAATTCCAATACTTGATAGGTACTAGGCGTGTGGCGCCTCCAATAATTATCAAAATATTGGACCCATTATCATCCAACTTAATGGGAGGCTATGACTTAGTTATTCCCATTACCATTTCATTTTAAGGACCTAATAATTTTTAAAGAATTTCATAATTAGGATAGATGAGAAGATTCGGTTAGTCTAATTTCTTCCACTGACTTCACCAAATCAGATTAGACTCAAACCGGTTAAGGAGGCACCTAAATCAGTCAAACTGATTTTTCTTATAGGCATGGGCTAACTCGAATCATTAAGTGATCCAATCAAAATGTGATTGACCATGTCGGCCAGGTAAGTGAGATCGGTGGAAGGAATATGTCATTAACTCGATAAAGACGAATCAGTGCGAGTAGCTCCCAATTAAAAATCACCGGTCAAGCTGCCAAACTTACCTTAGACACCGACTGGTTAATCAATTTTGATTTGATTACTCAAATGACTCGGGCTCTACCTCTGAGCCTAAATCAAGTTCCATCTTGGTCTAATCAAAGACATAAAATTGATTAATCTACAACTATTGTATTTGACCTAGAGTTTTCTTGACCTAATCTAGTTACTACTTAATTAGATTTGATCAATTAACTCTAATTAGACCATGTTTGATTCTAACCCTAGGTCTAACCCAATCCTAAGAACTTGGTTTGAGCTAACCCAAATGCCCCATGAATTATGCAATTGTCATTTAATTGAGTTACAGTTCTAGATCTAGGTTTTCATATCACTTAATTCTTAATTAAGTATAAGCTTATAAAATTCAGATCATTGCATAATTCTTAATTACATATTAATTACAAAGTTTTAGTTCTTAAAACTTATTTTCAGATCTGAGTATTTGTAATTAATCATATGTAATCAGATTTAATTCATGTTTAACTCATTATGTTTTATGTTCATGCATCACATATACATTACAATATGAATTAATACAAACAACATATATCTTATGCATTTGTTTTTTCACTTTTATTTTCAGATCTAATTTATTCATTAAAATCAGAGATCATATGAATTATAAACTTTATTTAGATCTAATCTAAACAATATTATGATTTTAGATTTATTCATGTTACTAATCCTAACACAAACATGCATCATATGCATCCAAAATTTCAGATCTACTTAATCATGCATAATCAGCAATTAAATCAACCATAAAAAATACTTTAGATCTAATCTAAACATGTTAATGATTTCAGATTTAATTACAAGAATTAAAACATAAAAGTTTAAACATGAAACCTGGCTCTGATACCACTGAAAGTGTATCCTAGGTTCTTATGTGTTTAGCATGCTAAATTTTTTTTTTTATTTTGAAAACCATGGATACTTGACATGTGGATTTCAAGATCCAAACAGTTTCAGATCAAACCCATTTAATTAAATTAAATTCTAACAATTAGGATGGTCCAATTACCATAGGTTGAACCTAATCCAATTAGGTCAATCCCTAATTAAGCACAAATTTAATCTAATTTAATTTGGTCAACCTAAGTTCTCTTGATTCAGACCTAATCCAATCAGGTCAAAAATCTTGATTGAGCCTAGAATTGAATCCAATTCAATTTAGCTCATCCTTAGTCCAATCACTCAATCAAATTAAGTTTATTAGTAATCTAATTACTAATTAATCCTCCAATAATTACTTTAATTATTTTATAGGATAATTTTCCAGTCTAATTTACCAAATTATCCCTGAATAATTTTCAATCATCCATCAGCCATCTTGATCAATCAGGAAATTTCTATGCGTGTGATCTCATAGGTTTAAACCTAAGCCAGTAGTATAGGAACGACTTTCTACACTAATCGATGTGACCATCTAGCAATGGTACCCGACGTCCGGATAGGTCGAATATATGCGAAACAAATATTCTGAAACCCTGAACTATAGTTACTGTATAATTCAATCCCTTTGACTCCTAATGTCAGGATGATTTAGAGCTCACTGTCAACCCTATAATTAGTACATCCATTATGTGATTAACTTTAGATATTCCGTGACTCCTCACTGGGATTACCCTGGCCAAGATTTTGCTAAATTAATCACAAGACATTATTTTCTGTTTTCAGGATGGGTCAATTTCATCTTGACTCACAACTGACTACGCAAGTATTTGACTGTACCCAGTGACCTTCCATCACTGAATTAGAAATTCAGGTAGTTCGGTACTAAAGTACAGTGAGTTGTTTGCTAGTCACAGGTTGTGGTCTCAGGTCAGAGGGCCAAACTTATACCCAAATCCACTCGGAACATCTCTCGACATTAGAGCGTTCCGAAATTGGTCACGTTCAGTGAAATGTACTTCTATACTTCACCTGTGTGGCATACCAGTGTCTCCATACTCGGTTAAGAGGACAACCAACGTATATGTCACACAACGACCTAATCTCGATAATGCTGTCGTCCCAGTAACAACATATCATTTGGTCGCGAACAAGTTTAAGGACTCAAAGATAAATCCTCCTTTATAATAACATAAGTCCAAAGAGCTTCATCATATAAGAGTTCATTTGAAGATGAAATGATGAATAATGCCAAATAACACTTTATTAATTTGTCAATTCATTTACAAAATTCAATCATCAATATGCTGATGATTGATATTTAGAATACAAATTTCAACAAGAGGTATACGAGAGCATCTACGACAATCATCTTGGGGCAGATCTTTGGCCTATAAGGTCCTGCGACAGTGATACTACTGGTCGACTCTGTAAAAGGATGCAGCTGAGTTCATCACGAGGTGTTATTGATGTCAACACCATTCAAATATCTAGTGGTGCCATCGATGCCAATCAGCATCCCTTGCCTGTTTGTGCAATTGAGGATCGACATCCTTGGACCTTTTTCGGTGGCAATTGGGCAGTGCAAGTTTCTTTTTGTAGTGGTGGACTACTTCACCAAATGGATGGAAGCTAAACCAATGGCTCGGATTACTGAGCCAAAAGCTCGAGACTTCATATGGCATGCCATTATTTGCAGGTTCGGACTCTTCCGAGTAATCATCACACATAACAAGCGTCAATTCGACATTGCCCAATTCAAAAAGTTTTGCACCGGGCTCACAATCGACCACCAATTCACTTCGATGGCACACCCACACCAATGGAGAGGCCAAAGTGACCAATCGAACAATCTTGCAGGGACTGAAGGCGAGACTGGATCGGACAAAAGGGTTGTGGGCCAAAAAACTCTATAGTGTCTTGTGGGCATACTAGACAACGTCTTGGGTTCCTATCATGGAGATGGTCTTCAACCTTGCCTTTGAAATAGAAGCAGTAATTCCACTAAAAGATTGGACTTCCGTCGCTTTGGGTGGAAAAATTCAACGACCAAACAAATTTAGATCAACTTCGGGCCAACCTCGATCTACTAGAAGAAATCAGAGAATGAGCTCAGATTTGTTTGGCAGTGTACCTGCAAAAAGCAGCTCGGTACTACAACTCAAAGATCAAAGACAAGCTCTTTCAACCTAGCAACCTCATTTTGAGAAAGACTGAAGCGTCCCGACCAAGAAAGCTTGAAAAGCTGAGCCCAAATTGGGAAGGTCTATACCAAATAGCTAAAGCTATATAATCGACTGCGTATAGACTGGAGCAACTCGACAGTGCTTCGATCTCATGGACTTGGAACTCCGACAACCTTCGCATCTATTATCAGTAAGGTATATTGTAGTCCGAGCTTATTTCTAAGAAAAATCTTCTTATTGCATTTGCCTTTTAGGTCAAATGATTGTGGCAAGCGTACTCAACTTGGGGCACTCCGGAAACACCTGGGCCCTGACTTAAGAGCTCCAAGGTCAACGATAGTCCGACAATGCAACCGACTAAAAGAAGACACTCCAGGCTGACATGGGACCTCCTCAAACTGAGGTCATTCAGAACCCTTCTGAAGCAAGACTCTAGAGATGCCAATAAAGGAGACACCTTGGGCTGACTTAGGACCTCCTCAAGCTGCTCACTTAAAATCTCTCTCGAGCAAGACTCCAGAGATGATCAACAAAGAAGATACCTCAGGCCGACTTGGGACCTCCTCAAAAGCTCACTTGGAATCCCTTTGGAGCAAGACTGTAGAGATGACCAACAAAGGAGACAACCCAGGCTGACCTGAAACATGCTCAAGCCAAGCTCACCCAAAAATTCTTGGGAACCTTAGTCTAGAGAAGATCAACAAGGAAGACAACTCGGGCCAACCTGGACCTCCTCAAGCTGAGCTCACTCAAAATTCATGGGGAGCCAAACTCTGAAAAGATCGACCAAGAGGATGAGCACCACATTGCTCCTTTCTAGATGAAATTAAATGCAAGTGAAAGATTTTGGTGCAACGACCTGAACTCAAACCAAGAAATGAACAACAATGAGTAAAGAGCGAAATTAGGTACTTTGAGAAATTCTTTTACTTTTATTGTCTTTTAGTATATACATTGGCTTCAGCAAAAGCCGAGCAAAAAGAGCTACAAGAGAAGGTCGAAGCTTGGTGCGACGACCTGAACTCAAGCAAAGAAAACAAACAGTAAGAACAAAAGCTGAAGTCAGATACTTTGGGAAACTCTTTACTTTGAGATCTGGATAGAGTCTCGCTCCGGGGCGGGGGAAGCCAGTAGTTTTGAATTTTTGCACTGATCTCAGCAGAGGCCGAACAAAAAAAAGTACATCAAGCTTGGTTTATCCGAGCAAAAAGAAGAAAGAACAAAAAGATGGAAAAGCAAGGCTTCATTCTTCACCTCCGTCGCTGCCGAGGTCACCGTCACCACCACCAACCTCGCTATCCTCGTAGCCATAACCTTCTCCACCGTTGTCACCGCCGGCCTCGCCTGCTCGCCGCCCCTGCCTTCACCGACATTGCCACTGTCGTTGTTGTTGTTAAGGCTTGGGAAGTCCATCCTTGAAAACCGTTGAGCCCAAGTTTGGCATTCCTCGAAGCCCTTTCCGAAGGCATGGGCCCGATCGAACTTCGAGCTCAGCTAAAGGTGACAACTGTCGAGCCTAAGGGGAATGGCATGATGACCAACTCCTCTCTGAGGTGTTAACCTCGGCTCCGCCCATGATGGTAGAGAAGATGGAGAAAAAGATGAAAAGGAAGACGAGTGAGCGAAGAAGACAAAGGGAAGAGGCCGAGCAGCCAAAGAATAGATGCCCACTAAAAATAGAGAATGCGGGGGATGCTGGAGCTGGAGATGAGAAACTTCATCGGAGCACACTCGAGAATCTTGGACACTTAACCACTTAGGCGGGGAAACAAATGAAGTAGGAAGTATAATATAAAGGGCACGAACGACCTTGACAAAGCACTAGTTTGGCTACCTGGGCAGATCAGGTACATATCAGCTTAGAGTACAGTGCAGACGATTCATCAGGATCGCTATAGTAATGACGTCTCAAAATAGCTCTACATTAATGGTGCCTCAAGACAGCTCGTATTCGACGATGCTTCGAGAAGGCCAATCGATGCATTTATTGCCTCCTGATGAGAGCCCTATCCTCGATCAAGATAACGACTTGACTTCCATCGTCCGAACAAGAATACAGCTTGGCCTCGAAGTGGGGTGCAAGTGATAGAAGAAATATTGGATTCTCGACCTCGGACAAATTGGGGTAGGTAATTCGGCCCCAGCCAAGGAGCCAATTGACTGAGGAGCCAACAACTTTGCCTCTGACGATGAGCCAACCAACCAAGGTGAGCAATTTTGCCTCTGACAATGAGCCAACAGACTGAGGTTAGCAACTTTGCCTCTTATCGAGGTGAACAACTTCGCCTTCAATCGAGGTGAACATCTTCGCCTCCAACCGAGGAACCAATTGACATGTGTCGACAGGGACTAATAGTCCTAGCAATCGGCCATCATGGCAATGATTGGCCATTGTAACAGCTCTGCATTAGGCACGCGGTCAGTACCATATGCCGCCATGCCGAGGCCATACTACTGATCGCCACCTAACCACTAGCACACGCCGACCTAAGTAATGACAAAACTGACTCCTCTATATAAAGGGCAACTCGAGGAATCTCAAGTATGACATGCAAGAACAATGCAACATAATATCACTTACAGAGAACACCACTTTGTTAAAATTTCTTTTTTTCATATTGTTTCTTCACTATTCTGACTTAAGCATCGGAGGGTCCTCTGCTGGAAACTCTCCAACAAGCAGACTTCTTGTAGGCTAATTCAGATGAGACCAACTCCAACCCACTTTGGCCACTTAGTCTAGCTTGGTTCCAGCCGACCCCAAGGTCATCCCAAGCTGCGCTCCAACCTCGGTTCGAATTCTGCGGCAACAATAATAACTAAATGTTTTTTTCATATGCATTAGAATAACAATAATTGATACAAATTATTTATTATATAGTATTAGTATAACATTATGAGATTACAGCAACATTTTAATGATAATTAATATCTTAATAATGTTACAATATTCGAATAATAATAGTAGTATGATAATTCTATTATAATATCAAATATAATAATAAATTTTACTACTATTATAATGATGTAATATTATATTATCATAATATAATATTATTATGACATGATAATATATTATAATTAAAAAAATATTATTATAATAATATGTTATTACTATTATGATTATAATAATATAATACTAGTAATATAATATGATATAACAACATAATTATGCTATGAGGTGGACTAAAATTCAATCGACCAGATTTGAAGTCAACTAGTATTGATTAGATAATAAAGGTACAATATTAATGATTTGAGTTATTAGATGTGATCTACTATCTCAAAACTTCTTATACACCCAAAAGTTATCTCACTAGCCTATGCATTAAATATTCAAGAAAATTAAAAGTTCAGATAATATGAATAGAGCATGTTTGTTTGACCAATTAATATCGATGATTTGAGTTATTAGATGTGATCTACTACCTCAAAACTTCTTATACACCTAATAGTTATCTCACTAGCCTATGCATCAAATATTCAAAAAAATGAATAGTTTCGATAATATGAATAGAGCATGTTTGTTTGACCAATTAATGAATAGATCAAGAGTTTCAAAAATGATATGATTTTTGGTGCATAAGCTGTATGGACTAATCAAATCTGGCTTCAAATCCATCAATCATATTTTAGTCCATCTCATATTATTATAATGCTATACTATTATTATTTTGCAACTATTTATAATAAGTATTATAACTATAATATAACTATTTTGATTACCAGAACATCATGGAGAAGGAGAAGGAAATTTTTGTAGTGGAGAGGTAACACTTCAAAAGGGCTTTCCCAATTACAAGATCTCTCATAGTCCATGTTCCAATCAATTTTGGTTGCTAATCCAATTGCAATTGTAGGCATCCAAATACTTGTTTTAGGTGCCTGCAATTCAATAGTAGCAAACTATAAGTGCAGCCTACCAATTACAAAAAACCAGGGCTGAAAAAGAATTAGATTCTGGTATGTTTGTATTTGTATTCATATGTTTCAATGACTATGAATATGGATACAAATATTGAATAGATAGCAAAATTAATATTCATATTTATTTTAAATAGATATATATATGAATCGAATATTAAGCATATTCTTATTTATATGAATGTAAGTAGGATATTTTTTTTCTATCCAAATATGGATAGAAGCCATATATTATTCTAATAAAAATTGGATATGCCAATAATAAAAATTAAGATTAATTCTATACCAATAAAATATAGGAATAGAATTCACTATAGAGATCATATGGGATATACCAGTTGTAACAACCCAGGACCTCACCCAAAATGGCTAGCCGGAAGTTATTGTTTGGATTTCTTGATCCTGTATAAGTACCCAAGATCTACCCAACGAATAACCGATGTGGGACTAAACACATGCCCGCACGGGTCCTCACATACTCCTCCCGTTCAAGCCCTGACGTCCTTGTCAGGCTAAGGGTTCAAATCCATTTAAATCTAATCATAAACACCACGATCGGTCCGTGGTCAACCCCAATGGATCCGTGCTGCAGTGTCCCCTAGTCCACATAAGTTATGGGCCGGGTCGGCTCTGATACCATTTGTAACAACCCAGGACCTCACCCAAAATGGCTAGCCGGAAGTTATTGTTTGGATTCCTTGATCCTGTATAAGTACCCAAGATCTACCCAACGAATAACCGATGTGGGACTAAACACATGCCCGCACGAGTCCTCACACCAGTAGCTAAGGATCTAAAGCATAGTCATGAAACTTGCACGGAGATCTGCTTGGTTAAAGATCAAGACTGACTAGGTTTGCATTAAAATATTAAAAATATTTTTTAAAAAAATAAAAAGAATATAAAAATATTAATAATATTTTTTTGCAAATACCATCATTACTCTTTAGTTATGGCATAAATAAAAATAAACATGAATTATCTTTTTTAAGAGAGCTTGTAAGAAAAGTTACATATAAATTTAGAAATTCATAGATCTTATTAATATTTTAAATATTTGATAATAAACTTCTTAGAAATGCATGTTACAGCCCCTTGGTGATGCTTGTCATCTAGGTGAAAGATTACTACTTTGAATTGTGGTTGCTACATTGTATTTTAGAGAATTTTTCTCAAAAAAAACCTTAAAATCTGAATGTGGATCTAGATATGGCAAGAATTATAAGTATAAGTCCAACAAATTCAATATTAGAGCCTACCAATTGCAAGTTTGGCCCTTTGGTAAAGCTAAAAACAATTATATTGCATGTTCATCCAAATTGAGAAGACAAAGAATTGATGGTTAAGATTCAGAATAATGGCAGTACATTTTATTTAAAATATATTAGGTCTTTCCTTGATCTTCTTCTTGAGGCTGATAGGGGGTGATGAAAAAAAGTCCTTGATATCATGTAGCTTTAGGTTAGCTTAGTTTGATTAAGGAAGAGGATAATATAAAACTTCTGAATAGGAAAGGGAGGAGGCAGGCAAATCCTATTTACTGGTTTATCCATCATCCAATCCACAAGAAATCATATATATGAAAGCTTGATACTTCTTACTTGGTCAAACGAGATTAAAAACTACCATTTTGTTGAATCGAAAAAGGTTTTGAAGAGTGCAGAAGGTTAGTTCCTTCTTTTCTTTCAAAGCCTGAAGCCTCATTGGTTGATCCAGCTTCTGCTGCTCTGTCAAATGCCATCACGTCAATCATGCTAATTTTTTTATAAGAGTATGCTCGTCTATTAGAATCTTAGGGAATCCCCTTTCGGTGAAGGATTCTATAGAAACCAAGGATATTGCTCAAAATATAAAAAAAGAAGTTGTGACCTGATGAATTGACCCCCAATTAATCGTGCTACGCACTTCGCTTCAGCTTCGCACCTTCATTAGTGACTCCAAGGAGCTAAAGACTCGATAAGACGAGTGAAGAGCTGATGAAAATAAAGCACAAGACAATCCATCACCCTTTTGACTGGAGAAAATATGTTCCACAACATTGTTCTTTCCTTCGATATGAGAGCTTAGCTACAGCCAAGTATTTTGACTGCGACGAATCGATTTTGGTTAGAATTATGAACCAAATAAATCAAATTATTCTATTGATACCTCCGAATAATTGAATGTTTCATAAGTACTGAACCAGATTCATTGTCATAACCAAACATTTCTGCTACAGGCTTTGCCACTCATTACTTATAAAGGAAGTCGCATCCATCCACCTACAGTGTCATGATCATATTGGTTTTTACGACACACACATAGACACACGCACACATACACGTACACACACACACACACACACACACACACACACACACACACACACACACACACATATATATATATATATATATATATATATACACCTGGATTAAGTAAGGCATTCACCATTGCAGTGTATCACTCCGATCCAAAAATATCCTAACTTCCAAAAATTCAAAGAAAAAGAGAGGAAAAATCAGTGAAAATTCATAATAAGTAAATTGCAAAAGTATTTTGACACAATTGATATATATATATACACACACACACATGCTGGTGCTTACAAGAACCAAAAAAGGAGGAGACAACTATGACAATTAAAAATAATGTTGATATGTTATAAAGATTTCACGATAATGGGAAAAGATGAATTATTCCGATGTTAAAACTTTAAATAACTTATGACATTGTTCATCATGTACTCTGAATCATTTCAACTTTGGCAGTAATGGTCCAGCAATGCTCATACGTCAGACACTTTTCATCATCTTAACCTCCTACAGATAACATTCAAGGGAGCAAACCAAGAACACCTCTCAACATTATATCGAATATAAATACTAAATATGAATAGAAGACAAAAAAAAAGCCCACATGAATCATATTTTGATGCATGCATGGAGATAGATTATTGCGTTATTGCAGAATCCTTCATGCAAGTGTGATATTGAATTTGGTGACAGCATGATGGAAGGCGCAATGGGCTCCCTGATGCAATAATCCGCCGCGAATTATGCGACAATGTTCCTGCTTGATTCCTTCTGATGAATGCATTCATGCTCCATGAAAGTTAAATAAACGAGAAAAAAGAGTTCTATATCAATCTTGGCAGTTGTTGCATTGATATTTAACAGCCTCTTGCAGCTACACTGGCCATGCTTTTTGATTGGTGGTGTGTATTATTCAAAGAGGTGGGAGGGCTAGGACCACCCTCTGCCATAAGCTATTTGGACCACTTTGGCATTGGGGTTTTGATTCTAGGGGCCCCTTCCATTTGTTTTTTTTCCCAAGGGTTCCTTTTCTTCTCCTGGTGAGCAACACATGCATGGGACCTTTGACATGCAACCTAGTTGGAAAAAAAAAAATGAAGGTGGTAACAGTCAGTTCTAGTTTCTGTATAAACTAAAGGGTACATGTTTCTGTCTCCAACTACTTGATACCAACTTCACCAACATCAATATGAACTGACTTGCTCACTGGACCACCATATATTGCAGAACGGTTCATATATATACCGTACAATTGATGACTGATGCAGGCAGGCCAGTGGGTGCAATTGAGGTCATTGTAGTGCATTAGATAAACTCCTGATCACATGAACTAGTCCTTCAAGTTATGGCCATTTGCTCACTGGACCATATGTTGCAGAACTATTCATGGCCACCATACTACTGAATTATTAGCCATGGTGTCAACAGCTCATATGGGTCAGTAGGTACTGTTGGGAACATTATACTGCATTAAATTAACTAGCCTTCCAATCTATGAAGCAAAGTCCTATAATGTGAATATTATGAAAAAATGTCCATAGCATCCCAAGAATAGGGCGTATCTAGACGCAGGTTATACGGGTTAATTATTCAGCCTCCATCACAAGTTTGGGACATTTGGTAGATAAAGTTTATATATTAATCTCTCCTAAAAGCATCAAATTTGCACCATTCACATTAAGCTCATCTATGACCCTACTTTGTTTTCTTTGATACAAGTATGTCACCTACTTGGTTGCTAACCCTTTGATGGCCATGAAACTTTAGATGATCTATAGGTTCTTGGGCTAATGGGTGGTAGGGCAGAAGGCCCAACCTTTGATAAGGCAATTCTTGTCAGGTTGTACCATCAGCATATAACTTGTTCAAGAACCTTTATGGAAGGCCTAGGAAAGAAGAGTAAACTGGAAATTTAAGTGGTTGAGACCATACTCCACAGCCTTTAGTGATGCAGGTAAATGATGATATAGTTATAAGGGTCAAGAAAACTCTAGGGCCCTTTGGACTATTTTGACTTGAAATTATGTTTAAAAAAAATATGGATTAATTACAATCATTGATATGGCTTCTTGATTTATATCACCACCTTACGTTTTGGTATGCCTTAGATCTTACATACCAACTGTCCTTACATATTGAGCAAAGTTAATCATGGGTCAGGCCTCAGGCCTGAACCATATTCATTTTAGCCGGGCTTCAGGTTGAGTCTATTTAGAATTTGATATTTTCTTTGCTCAACTTAGCCCACGATTAGCTCTAGTATAGAGGTAACTAGACATACAATTCTTTTTGTTTAAAAGAGGCTTGCAGGTTATAAAACATGATTAATGATGTGAATTTTCAATTTGAATAACATATGTATATGTAATTAATAAGATTTGAATATAAATCTTTTTCAGAGTATTGCAGCTCGTGCTATTCATATCCATTCAATTTGTGCATCTTTTTCTTTGGGTCTAGGTAGGACCTATTTGCTTCTCTACGCGGAGAAAACTTATCTAATCATAAAAACTAGCGTCATGCTAGGTGAAGCCCGTAGAAAGCTGGAAATTAGCCAAATTTGATCCAAATTTTTGCTTGGTCAAGTGAGTATTTGCATTAGCCTGACCTAATTAGTTGCAATGGTCAGAACCATGTCCATGGCTGTTCAAATCCTAATCTTAATAATCTCCTTGACCATGCACGATAATTCAGACCTTTTTTTTTAATCGTCTCTTTTTGATGGGTTGGCCACTATAAATTTTATCATAAGATCTACTTTGATGGACCAAGGCATTACTGCTGCTCTTAAAAAATGGAGGTTTTGGGTCTTGCAAAGCGTGGATTCACAGTGTGTACATGCTGCATGTAGAGAATTGACCAAATCTTTAATAAACCATGCCTAAATATTTGAACTTGTGATTTACACTGATCATCTCTCTCTCTCTCTCTCTCTCTCTCTCTCTCTCTCTCCCCTTTATAGCCATCTCGATTCCACAGCAAAAAGCTGCAGCAGAAAAAAATAAAGAGTGAGGTTCAGGGACAGAACCGTGGAACCTGCAGGAATGCAACAAGTGGCAGAGCGAGGTTGGTGCAGTTAAGGGTAAGGTTGCAGTATAAAATACCAATCCCCTACTGAAATGTGGCTGCAGGACCTTTTATTTTTTTATATCAAGGTTAAATTTATTACAATGAATGAAACTTTTTGTTATTCAGTCTATGCCTCGGTATTGTAAAGCTTTGAAATCGTAATTACCACTCCCTGCTCACATACAAGCGTGAGGTACGACCCCTGCATCTTTCAATCGTGATCCAAACCTTCCTTCACTCTTCCCGATGTCTTGACACACCTACGCTCACCACACCTATGCTCGTTGTACCCCATAACTCTCTCTCTCTCTCTCTCTCTCCTCTGTTATTCTAATGCCAGTTTACCCATCTCATCCCCTCCTTCTTAGTATGTAAACAACACACTTCTTTTATCAAAAAAAAAAAAAAGAAAATCCACAAACTCCAACTGGGGGATCAGTGTAATACTCCTGTAAGCTGTATCTTCCAATGAGTCTCTTTTGGAGTTTTCCTTCTCTTGTTCTATCCCATATCCTTTTTCCTGGGTGGTTTGTTTTTAATATGCCAGGTTTTCCTTTTTTTTTCTTTTTTTCTTTTTGCTGTTTTTATCTACTATTCTCTTCTCGTCTTGCTTTCTATTAGATGATATTTTGGGTTGAAATTGGCACCCATTTGGTTCTTTCCTCTTCTTTGGTTTACAATATCTATCTTAGTCTAACTCCATCCTGCTCTTGTTTTTTTTTTCCTGTTTTTACTGCACATTTTCATCTTTCGACTTGACTTTTTTGTATGACCACTTCTAGGTCCCTGTTAGAGGAAAAACTAAGTTATCCCAGAACAACCTACGGGCGCCCGACCAGAAGGCGCCCGACCAGAGGGTTCCCAACCTGCAGGCGTCCGACCAGACAACGCCCGACCAGGAGGCGCCCAACCTGAAGGCGATAAAATCAGCTCGGCGCCCGACCAAATACTGGAGTCCGAGACGCCCCGTCATAGTATTCGACCTCGGTCCAATCTCCTTCGAGAGCCTAGCTTCAAAAGCCCAACCTCACCGCTCACCTACTAACGTCACGTCCTTCCGTAGCTCAACCGGAGACCATACCCTGCTTCGTCATCAATAATTAATGCGCATGGCCTGTTATGTTCTTCGGCTCACTGAACCATTAAAGCGTATGGCCTCTGCTGATCTCCGGTTCACTCAACCATTAAAGCGTATGGCCTCTGCTGATCTCCGATTCACAACAATCAATGCGCTTGTTATCTACGGATCTCAAGCCCTCCACGGCAGGCAGTTGAGCTACTCCGCCACGTCTGATCAGCCACGACGACTCACTGACTCCGGTTTGATCTCCCACGACACTATATTAATGCACACGATCGTATTCAATTATGACAAAAAAAGAACCATTTGCCCCGTCACTTCATAAGTAATACAATACCCCTTTATAAAAGGGGAACCCTTCCACCTTAGAGGGGGTTGGACTCTGAAACCCAAAAAAAGCATATTTTTCCTCTCCTTTGATATATTAGCCCCCTCTGACTTAAGCATCGGAGGGCCGGCGCCGGAAACCCCACCACCGGCTTGTTGCAGGTCTCCCGGAGAACGCCGCTCGCCGACGGACCGCCTTCTCCTACCGTTCCAGCACCGGAGCTCCTCCTTCCCAGCCGACGGTCGTCCTCGGGTCCAATTTCCAGCAACAGTTGGCGCTAGAGGAAGGGCCCGAGTCGTGGCCATGAAGTTGAGAAGTAAAGGAGCCTCTAATGTCTCTCGGCGTCTCCCACAAAGCTCCGGACACTCTGTTCGGAACTCGCCATCTCCGGCTGATCCAACTCCCCAGGTCCAGCCGGAACAGTTCAACGTCCTGGTCCAGCAGGTTCAGGCCTTGGCCACCTCTGTTCAAGGACTGCAACGTGGGGAAGCCCCACCTATGCTGCCTTCGCAGGCCCAGTCCGGCCAGTGCTCCCCCTAAATGGACCGGTGCCCCAGGGCCAAAACCTTCACGGCTCCTCAAGGGCCAACAACGAAGAGCGATGCTGTCGCCAAGACTCGGCCCGGGCGTCTCCTCGGAGAGAATTGCCAGGGAGGAGCATAGACAGGAGGCTACAGTTTTTGGAGGCCGAGTCCGCCCCGGACCGCCGTGAGCCGGAGCAGACTACTGTGGCAATCCTCCAGATTGGGGAACTCGACAGGAAGGTCGAGAACCTTGAGCGCCAGATTGAGGCGCTTCACAGCAGAAAGGCAAGGCGCGAGGGCGACTTCGAGTTTACCACCAAGTCCCCCTTCTTCCGTCAGATCGAGGATGAGCCGGTTCCACCCAGATTCAAAATGCCACAAGTGGAGCCCTACAATGGGACTGTCGACCCTCTCAATTATTTGGAGAGCTACAGAGCCCTTATGGTACTGCAAGGATCTTCGGAGGCTGTGCTTTGCAAGGCCTTCCCAGCAACTCTTAGGGAACGGCTCGGCTTTGGTTTTCTGGGCTAAAGCCGAGCACGATCTCCTCTTTTGAGCAGCTCGGCAGGCAGTTCGCCACCAACTTTGCTGCCACCCGGCGCCAGCGGCGAACGTCGGACTCCCTCCTGGATGTCAAGCAACGGAAGGGTGAATCTCTCAGGGAGTACCTCGACCGCTTCACCGCTGCAACCTAGGAGGTTCGCGAGCTCGACCAGTCGATAGCCATGTCGGCACTGAAGATTGGGGCTCGCTCCTACAGATTCTTCTTCTCCATCGAGAAGAGGTTCCCTGCTAACTTCACCGAAATGCTGACCCGAGCTCGGAAGTATGCAAAGGCTGAGGAGGCCATCGCCTCCAGGCGGGGTGCGATCGAGCAGGCTTCAAAGAAGCAGAAGAAACGCCGCAAGGAGCGCGGCCGCCAGCGAAGCCTGTCTCCCTGCCGAATCAAAAACTTGCCGCGGCTAAGGAGTCCACCTCGGCAGCAGGGACAGCGTAGACCAAGGTCCCCGCCCTGAGCAAGATCTCCAGCACGGCCACGGGTACCGCCAGGGAGGTATGAGAATTACACTCCCCTCAATGTTCCCCGGACAGAGATCCTAATGGAGATCGAGGGCTGAGATTATTTCCGGCCTCCGCCCCCGATAAGGGATCTCGAAGCTTACCACAATCCTAGGAAGTATTGCCGCTTCCACCGAGACCACGACCATAATACGGAGGATTGCTTCTAGCTCCGGGATGAGATCGAGGCACTCATCTGTCGTGGAGTGCTGAACCGGTTTGTACGAAACCGGCGCTAGGAAAGGAGGCCATCAGAAAACGCTGAGCAGCCCGAAGATCCGAATGCCAATAGACCCATCGTAGGCACCATCAACACCATCAGAGGAACCTCGGTCGGAGTGCCAGCCGAGGAAAAGGATCCTCCGAAGCGCCTGCGCACTTCTGAAGCCATCTCGTTCTCGGACGAGGACTTGAAAGGAGATGAAACTCCTCATGATGACGCCGTGGTCATCTCTATGATTATAAATAAGTTTGATGTAAAACGCGTCTTAGTAGATAATGGAAGCTCGACAAACGTCATGTACTATGACGCCTATCAAAAAATGGGGATGACAGAGAACCAGCTTCGAAGAATGAATGCTCCGTTGGTCGGATTTACCGGAGATTCAGTCCCAGTGGAGGGCGAGGTTGGCCTCCTGGTCACGGTCGGGCTCGCCCCCCGAGAAACTACTGTGAGGATGGACTTCCTTGTGGTCCGCCCACTTTCGGCCTACAACGCCGTTCTCGGACGACCAGGGCTAAATGCTCTCCGAGCCGTGGTCTTGACTTACCACTTGCTCGTACGGTTCCCCACCGACCAAGGAGTCGGCGAAATTCGTGGAGATCAGCTGATAGCTAAGCGGTGCTATATAGCAACCCATAAAGCAAAGCAACCGGCTAAAGCTGAAGCATCAAGCCATGACGAACAAACTGCCGAGGCGCCAACCCAAACATCAAATCAGGCGCTGCCCATTGAAACCTTGGAGGTGCGGGACAACACTTGGAAGAAACGGGTAGAACCTGGTGAGCTTCTTACTTAGATTTCTTTACAAAAAAATTGCCCAGAGCTAACCATGCAGGTCGGCTCCGACCTGAGTTCCCTCGAGAGGGACCGCCTGATCGAGTTTCTTTGGACCAACATGGACATCTTCGCCTGGTCGCCCGCCGACATGCCGGGAATCGACCCTGAGGTCATGGTCCACCGGCTCCAAGTAAAGCCAACCTGCAGACCCGTGCGACAGAAAAAACGGGGCTCCACCCCGGAACGACAACGAGCAGCGGCAGAGGAGGTGGACAAACTCCTCGAGGCCGACTTCATTCGGGAGGTCTTCTATCCGAACTGGCTCACCAATGTGGTCCTCACGAAAAAAGCCAATGGGAAATGACGTATGTGCGTAGACTACACCGACCTGAACAAGACCTGCTCGAAGGATAGTTTATCCCTTCCCAGCATCGACCAGCTCGTCGATTCCACTTCGGGACATCAACTGCTGACCTTCATGGACGTCTTCTCGGGATATAATCAAATTCGAATAGCGCCAGAAGATGAGGAGAAGACGGTTTTTATCACCGACAAGGGCACTTATTGTTATAAAGTGATGTTATTCAGATTGAAGAATGCAGGAGCCACATACTAAAGACTGGTTAACCAAATCTTCAAAGATCAGATAGGCCGAAACATGGAGGTTTATGTGGATGACATGCTGGTGAAAAGCCGAACAGCAGAGCATCATGTGGCTGACCTCAATGAAACATTCTCTAAGTTCAAAAAGTACCAAATGAAACTCAATCCGGCAAAGTGTGCGTTCGGAGTCACCTCGGGCAAATTCCTGGGCTTCATAGTAACCCAGCGTGGAGTCGAAGCTAACCTCGAGAAGATCCGGGCGCTGCAGGAGATGGTGCCACCAAAGACAGTCAAGGAGGTACAGCGGCTCACCGGACGGATCGCGGCTCTGAGGAGATTCGTCTCCAGGTCGGCCGAGCGGTGCCTCCCATTCTTCAAAATTCTCAAGCGACCGAAGGACTTCTTATGGTCGGAGGAATGCCAGCAAGTTATCAATTTTTCTGATTCCTTATGTAAGGAATTACAAAAGAAATTTTTTCAACAAAGATGTGAATTAGGAAGGATTGGTCGACGAAATATGAACCGGTGTCCAAACAAAATGGGACAATTTGAGCGGAAGGTCCACATTTTTAGAAGAGCTTAGGCGCCTTCTCGCCTCTCCGCCGCTGCTCACCAAACCCCAGCAGGGCGAGCTCCTTTATTTGTACCTAGCCGTCTCCCCAGTTGCGGTGAGTTCAGTCCTGGTACGGAAAGAGAATAAGCTCCAGAGACAGCCGAGTCCTGAGGGATGCCGAGACAAGATACTCCAAATTGGAGAAAACAACTTTTGCCCTGGTCATCTCAGCTCGGAGGCTCCGACCCTATTTTCAGGCCCACACTGTGGCCATACTGACCGACCAACCGATGAAGCAGATTCTGCAGTGGTCGGATCGTGCCGGGAGGATTGCCAAGTGGGCAGTCGAGCTCGGAAAGTTCGACCTCGAATACCGTCCAAGACCGGCAATCAAAGCCCAGGCGCTCGCCAATTTCATCGTGGAGTGCACTTTGCCGGACGACCCTGAGCACCCGCTCATGCCAACAAAAGAAACCCCGGGGCAGCCATGGGCCCTATATGTGGATGGCTCTTCGACCTCGAGGGGTAGCGGAGTAGATCTTATCCTCACCAGCCCGGACGGTGTAGTGGCTGAGCAGGCCCTGCGCCTCGAGTTCCCAGCTTCGAACAATGAGGCGGAGTATGAGGCGCTCATTGCCGGGCTCAAATTGGTGACCGAGCTAAAAGCCGAGGACCAGAAGGTCTTCAGTGACTCCCAACTGGTCGTGAGCCAGATTTTGGAAGATTTTGAAGCAAAGGAGCCGTCAATACAGAGATATCTCCAAAAGATGCGAGACCTCACATCCGCCCTAAGCTCCTTCAACATTCACCATATCCCAAGAAGAGAAAATCTCAGGGCCGATCAACTGTCGAAGTTGGCGACCTCCCGCATGAGCGAGCTCCCCAAGGCGATGGCACTTGAATATCTCCAAACACCCAGCACAGAAGAGCCTGAGCCGGCCATGTGCATAGACACCGAGCCGAGTTGGATGGACGAGCTCGTTAATTATTTATAAAGTGAAGTCCTCCCCAATGATGAGCCTGAAGCTCGCCGAATCAGGCGTCTAGCCTTCCGATTCATATTGTATAAAGGCAAGCTCTACCGAAAATCCTTCATCTCTCCTCTCCTCAGATGCCTCCGTCCGTCAGAAGCGGACTATGCTATGCGAGAGGTTCATGAAGGGATATACGGGAACCATCTGGGAGGCCGAGCGCTGGCTCATAAAATCTTGCGCCAAGGATACTTTTGGCCCACACTCCAAAAGGACGCAACGGACTTTGTCCGAAGGTGCGACCGATGCCAGTGAAATGCCAATATCCAGCGCCGACCTTCGGCCCCGCTGACCTCAATCAGTGCCCCCTGACCATTCGCCCAGTGGAGAATCGACATCCTGGGGCCATTTTTTTGGCAATTGGGCAAAGAAAATTTCTGATCGTCTCCATCGACTACTTCACCAAGTGGGTCGAAGCTGAACCGGTGGCCCGGATCATCGAGCAAAAAATGCGGAACTTTGTGTGGAAGTCAATCATCTGTAGATTTGGACTCCCCCGCATCCTTATATCTGACAACGGTTTTCAGTTTGACAACATTCGTTTCAGAGAATTCTGCTCCGAGCTCGGCATCGATCACCGCTTCACCTCGGTCGCCCATCCACAAACAAATGGAGAAACCGAGGTGACGAATCGCACCATCCTTCAGGGACTCAAAGCTAGGCTTGACCGATCCAAGGGGCAATGGGTTGAAGACCTCTACAATATCCTCTGGACCTACAAAACAACGTTTCGGCTCCCCACCGGTGAGACCACTCCAACCTGGCATACGGAACGGAAGCTGTTATTCCTCTGAAAGTTGGACTCCCCTCACTAAGGGTGGAACACTACAACGTAGCCTCCAACTCCTCCCAACTCAGAGGCAACCTGAACCTCATCGAGAAAACCAGGAAGGCGGCCCGAGTTCGTATGGCGAGGTATCAACGGAAAACGGCATAATACTACAACTCCAGAGTAAAGGCCAAGCTCTTCAAAGTAGGAGATCTCGTCCTCAGGAGGGCTGAGGCTTCTCAGCCCACCGAGCAGGGAAAACTAGTCTCAAACTGGGAAGGACCCTACCGAGTCGCGCGAGTCCAGCGGCCCGGAGCGTACAAATTGGAGTCTCTTGAGGAAACTTTTATCCCTCGAAGCTGGAACTCCGAGAACCTTCGAATGTACTACCAATGAACCCTTCAGAGGTCATCGACAAATAGGAATACCACTCTCACTCCACTTATGATGATTTGCTTACGGTTCTCCATTAATCATTTCATACTCCTGATGTTGGGACGCTCGTGAATTCTAGAAAATCCTAACCAAGCTCGGATGCCCGATCAAGCTCGGATGCCCGACCAAGCTCGGATGCCCGACCAAGCTCGGATGCCCGATCAAGCTCGGATGCCCGATTAAGCTCAGATGCTCCAATTAAGCCTGAAGCACCTCGCTGCGCTGCTATCGAGCTCGGTCTTGATCTTCCTCAAACACCTCGATAAAGTTCGGGATGCCCCGTGAGTCGATAGTAGAGTCCCAAATTTTTTCGACCTCGAAAAGCATCGCAGATCGATAGTGCATTCCCAGACCCCTCGACCTTGCACACGATCCCTTGACTAAGGTCGAGATGCCCCGTGAGTCGATAGTAGAGTTCCAAACTTTCTCGACCTCGGAAAGCGTCGCAGGTCGACAGTACGTTTCCAGACCCCTTGACCTTGCGCATGATCCCTCGACTAAGGTCGAGATGCTCCGTGAGTCGATAGTAGAGTCCCAAACTTTCTCGACCTCGGAAAGCGTCGCAGGTCGACAGTGCGTTTCCTGATCCCTCGACCTTACGCACGATCCCTCGACTAAGGTCGGGATGCCCCGTGAGTCGATAGTAGAGTCCCAAATTTTCTCGACCTCGGAAAGCGTCGTAGGTCGATAGTGCGTTCTCAGACCCCTCGACCTTGCGCACGATCCCTCGACTAAGGTCAGGATGCCCCTTGAGTCGATAGTAGAGTCCCAAACTCCCCCGACCTCGAAAAGCATCGCAGGTCGATAGTGCGTTTCCGGACCCCTCGACCTTGCGCACGATCCCTCGACTAAGATCGAGATGTCCCGTGAGTCGACAGTAGAGTCTCAACTTTCTTGACCTCGGGAAGCGTCACTAGGTCGGCAACAAGCTCGAGCTCCTCCGACCTCGTGTTCATCCCTCGACAAAGGCCGAGATCCCCCGTGTGTCAACAGCAAGCACAATTTCCCCCGACCTCGGGAAGACAACAAAGGATGGGACCTTCGCGGACCCTCCAACGCGCAGGCGCGCCTAAGACAAGACTACACAACATTCTCCCCTGATCGGCTGGAATGGGCTACGCTGTTGTGCGAGACCCTGACCAAAGCGCGTCTCATTCTACAGACGGACAATATTGTCCGCGAAAGCGGACCACAGGCCACAGAATGCCTCTAAGAGCCGATCGCAGAGCAGAATCGGCTATCTCCACCTGGAGTGCTCGGCCCCGACGGTGCGAAAGGTACTTCTCACCTAGCACCTACAATATTGCATTTACTTATGCACCATAACGATTGACAAAATTCCGACTGAGCTTGGGAGCTCCCCCGATCAAGGTCGAGATGCCCGTCTGAGCCAACCATAAGCTGAGGTCTTTTCGACCTCAGACCTGCTCTCACCACTAGTCTACAGGTTGATCTATGCAGATCCCTAAATGAGGGCTCGACCGAGTTTAAATGTCGGTCCAGGTTGACGCCTACCCATAGCGACGGCCTCGACCCTAAACACTCTAGCCGAGCCTAGTAGTGCCGAGTCACTATGTTTCGATTCTACTAGTTGGTACGCCAACCGAATTCAAGGTTGACTGCCACATAGGCCCTAACAATAGTTCGACTTGGGTCTACGATCCTCTCGGGGACCAACTTTAAAGTTTTTACAAGCCTACACCCGAAAAGCCGAGCTTAAAGACTGCCAAGACCTTCCGGAAGATTAACCTAAGGCCTGACGAAACCCCTCCGAGGGCAAAAGACCGAGCTCGGCGCTCCGAAAATTCGGATCCGAGCTCAAGGGCTCGGCAAGGTTCAAATCCGAGCCCAAAGACTTTGGCGAAATGCGAACCCGGGCTCGAAAACGATGAAGCTCGGAACGTTTCCTAGTAGATCTATGCTTGGCAAGCGCAAATAGGGCTCGGCCGAGCCCGAGAAATTTGTCAAAGGGAATTCTAGTTTAAATGATCGAAAATTTATCCATGTGGAAGGAAAAGACAGAACAATCGCGAATTTAGAAAAAAGAAATTTTCATTAATGAAAGTCCAAAGGCTAAGTACAAGACCAAGGTTCGGCCATACACTCTTGAGGGCCGACCTTGCTTACAAAAAATAAAGAAACAAAAAAAGAGAGGGTAAACAAAACCCTAAGAGGCGGGCTCTGCTCTGAGGTCGTCCGCAGCCGTCGCCTCGGCCTGAGTCGTATCAGCATCTTGGAGGGCAGCATCAGAAGCTCCTTCTAGATCCCCCTCAGTGGGATCCTCACCCTCGGCCACCTGAACTTCGGCCCTAGCTGGGTCTTCAGGCGCGTCGAGCTCCTCGACTCCTGCCCTAGGTTGGAGCAGATTGAGATCAAACTCGGGGCAGAGCCGCCTCAGCTGGTTGCGAAAATTGTCAAAGCCGCGGATGAGCCCATCCAGGCCTCCTCCTCCAGCAGATCGCGGAACTCTTCCGATTCCTGGAAGAGTTGGACCGCGTGTTGAGCCTCCTCCTGGGCCCTCTTCTCGCGGGCCTCGAGCTCCTGGGCCTTGAGGTGAGCATCCTTCACCTCCTGCTCGCGGACAGCGAGCGCCGAGCGGGCCTCGGCCAGACGCGCCTCGTTAGCGCGCACCTCTAACCTAGCCAGGGCATGCGCGCCCTTCTCCTCCTCGAGCTCCACAGTCCGCGACCGGAGCTCGCCTTCGCTGGCCTCTACTCTTGCGAGCAGCTCCTTTCGCAGGAGTTCGGCCTTGCCGAGCTTCGCCTTGGCCTGGCAGAGCTTCCTCTCGGCCTCCTCCTGCCCGCGCTGGCATCTTCGGCCCCGCTCCCGATAGTCGAACGCTATGTGCATTAGAGTCTCGACCTCGTGAAGATGCTGTTAACAACGAGGGGAAAAAATGAGTCAAGGCTAAAAATTAAAAGACGAAAACGAGAATCTAAAGGTGAACTTACCCGGACCGCGGAGCAGTAGATTCCGTCCAAGAAGCTGTTGTAGCTCGTGGACCGGATCTTGCCTGGTCGGCCGGAAGCAGCGCGACTCGAAAAATCTGCCGCGCTACTGTAGGATCGTTGAGGGCCGAGTCACCCTCGAAAACCTCCCACGAGGGAAGGTAAGGCCTCCTCTCTGGCTGGGAATCGGCCTCCGAGGGATCAGGGAGACTCGGTCTTGCTGGGCTAGGCGGGGGTAGGGGCGGGGGCGACCTCGGAGCCCCCTGGCTACTTCTCGGCTCGGGATCCGAGCGCCGCTGCTCGACAGGACGTCGACCAGGGCGCTGAGAGATGGGAGCCGGGCAAGCCAGCATCGCCGAAGCTCCTGCAGAACTCGAGCCCCTGTGGTCGGTGCTCGGAACCTCCCGAGCAGGCCTGGAAGGCCCGCCCTGGGCTATACTTGCCTCGGCGCCAGCACCAGATGAAAGCTTGGCCTTCTTCCTCGGCTCGGGTGAGGCCCCACCAACCTCGGCCGCCCTCTTCCGGAAGCGAGCGTAGAGGGCTGCGTTCTTGGTCACCATCTTCGGAACGTCTGTAGAGGCAGGAAAGGGAGAAGTTAGAATGTCAGAGAAGAAACAAAAAAAAAAAGAAAAAAAAGAGGAGGGAGAAAAAAGAGAGACCACCACCATCCTTACCCTGAGGGCGCGCCGAGCTCTAGCCTACATTGACCAAAGCGTCCTCACTTATGAGATCGTTCAGAAGAATGTTTTCCTCAAGGCCGTTTAGAGCATCGAGGATCCTCTGCTCTTTCTCGGACAATTTTGGGAGCATGTTAGCATTATTGAGCCGAGCCTGCCCCCACCTAGGGTCGAACCCCCATGACCGCTCAGAGGACAAAAGAAGAATTTCTCCTTCCACCTATGAATGGATGTCGGAGCACCCCGAAAGAATGACCGACCATCCCGAAGGGCAAGGTAAAGCCATTCTCCATCTCCCGGGTTGGACTTCAGTAAGAAGCACCACCGGAAGACGTTGACAGAAGTCGGTATCCCGTGCGCAATGCCCAAGGATAGAAAACCAATGATCGTCCTCCACGCATTTGGAGCGAACTGCGTTGGGACAAGTTGGTAAGTCACCAGGAGCTCGTTCACAAATGCATGGAAGGGGAACCGCAGACCGACCAAGAGTGTCTCCAGATACACCCTGATCCGACCAGGGGGAGGCCTCGTTATCCGATCCTCCGGCCCCGCAGGTTCCAAACGGAACCCCCGTTGAGGGAAAAACCATTCCTTAGCCATCTCTACTTCCTCACCACTCATAATGGACCCGAACTCATCCGGACCACGACCCATCCCAGAAAAACAATCAAAAAAAGAAGAAGGAATCCAAAAAACAAAAACCTCCGAGCAGACAAAAGAGGGGGAGAAAGCACCTACTGAAACCTCGCCGGAGATAACAACGAGTAGTAGAGAAAGCCGGAGTAACCGCTTCGGGAGGCCGCCGGAAGAAACAAGGGGATATTAGGAAACACCAGGTTACGACAACCAAATAGAAACCCTGAAACCGAATCAAGGGTTTATATAAACCCCTCCAACGGCCCAGATCGGCGAGACAGAATCCCGCCTCCTGTCCAGATTGTGCCATGCGTCGGCCCCAGGAGGCCAAAGTGGCGTATCCTATTCAGATCGACGCTTTGAATACCGAATCAAAGCGGCGTCCCATCGGATCGTGGAGCCCCATCATGAGCCCACGACGCGAGGCCGTTTCAGACGGTGAAAAGCCGTCGTCCCGCCTTCTCCTATTAATGACACCTTGAAACGTGCGGAGCACCGTAAAAATTCAAAATTCCCTGGCCCCGACCGATGCAACATTAAATAGTGTGGAGCGCAATTAAACAACTACTTCCTTCGTCCGAGCTCGCAAGCTTCTCGAATTAGGAAGTTGGGGGGTAGTGTTAGGAAAAAAACTATGTTATCCCAGAACAACCTGCTGGCGCCCGACCAGAAGGCGTCCGACCAGAGGGCGCTCGACCAGAAGGCGCTCAACCTGCAGGCGCCCGACCAAACAACGCCCGACCAGGAGGCACCCAACCTGAAGGCGACAAGCTCAGCTCGGCGCCCGACCAAATGCTGGACTCCGAGACGCCCCGTCATAGTATTCGACCTCGGTCCAATCTCCTTCGGGAGCCTAGCTTCAAAAGCCCAACCTCACCGCTCACCTACTAACGTCACGCCCTTCCGTAGCTCAACCGGAGACCATACCCTGCTCGCCGTCAACAATTAATGCGCATGGCCTGTTCTGTTCTCCGGCTCACTCAACCATTAAAGCGTATGGCCTCTGCTGATCTCCGGTTCACTCAACCATTAAAGCGTATGGCCGATCTTCGGTTCACTCAACAATCAATACGCTTGTTATCTACGGATCTCAAGCCCTCCATGGCAGGCAGTTGAGCTACTCCGCCACGTCTGATCAGCCACGACGACTCACTGACTCCGGTTTGATCTCCCACGACACTATATTAATGCACACGATCGTGTTCAATTATGAACAAAAAAAAACCATTTGCCCCGTCACTTCACAGGTAATACAATACCGCTCTATAAAAGGGGAACCCCTCCACCTTAGAGGGGGTTGGACTCTGAAACCCAGAAAAAGCATATCTTCCCTCTCCTCTAATATATTAGCCCCCTCTGACTTAAGCATCGGAGGGCCGGTGCCGGAAACCCCGGCCACCGGCTTGTTGCAGGTCTCCCGGAGAACGCCACCCGCCGACGGACCACCTCCTCCTACCGTTCCAGCACCGGAGCTCCTCCTTCTCAGCCGACGGTCACCCCCGGATCCAATTTCAAGCAACAATCCCCAATCATATTTTTTTTTCTTAACTTTTGCTGAATTTTATTATGTTGTCATGCATGAGTTTTTTTTTTATTCTTTTGTCTATTTGGTGCAAACTGAGCTCCTACTTTTTAGAAGTTTTAAATGTTTTAAGCGGTGCTAAGGGTCTCCATTTTTTTTTCCCACTGGAAAGTTGACCTAGGCGTTTAGCATTGAATGCTATAGGCTCTGGGCATGTTACCTCCAAGTGTTTTTTTAATATTTTTTTGGGTACAATGAAGTTTTTTAATGTTTGTTCATGTCTTACTGCTCCTGGGTCTTTACTGATTTATATCTTCCCCTTGCCTTTGCCTTCATCTTCCTCCGCTCCTTTCTTCCCCTCCACCTCAAAGCCATCTTCTTGTTTATTGCATCAAAGAAAAAGGCCAACTTCTTGTTCATTTTCCTCCTCCTCTCACCTCCACTACCATTCTGTCGCATCACTTTTTGGTCAGTCGCTTGCATTCTTTTGCCTTCTCCTTCTATGTCTTCTGGTAGGTGCATTATTTTCATCTATGGTTCTACCCTTTTCTTTGTTTCTTTCTTCCATTAAGATGCTTTCATCCAAGTATTTTCTCTGCATTTTTTTCTAGGACTTTTTTCTGGACAAATATGTAAACAGTCATGCAAACTGCTTCTTTTGTCAAATAAGCTTTCCCTTGTAATTTTTTCTTGTCTCTATTAAAAATGTGATATTTGATTTTTTTTTTGGCACTTATTTTTCTTGATGGGAAGGGAAATAGCTTTATCTAATCAAGTGGAATATAAGTAAGCTTGTTATTTCGTTTGCATCTTGAAAGTTGACCTAGGAGCTAATCATTGGATGCTCCAAGTCCCTGTGAGACTACTCGAGAAATTCCGAGTCCCTGTGAGGCTACTCAATTAAATTTTTTTTCTTCATATAGAACCACTTGTTTAAGTTGTTTCCCATGGGTGCTTGACCTTGCTAGCTCAAACATGCATCTCCATCTCTAGTTCTTGTACTTTTTATGTTTCTCAAGCTCATCTTCTTCCTCCTGACTTTGTTTCTTCATCATCTCCAATGAAGTTCACATCACCCAACTGAGACGTGCCCAAGGGAATGACTGAAGCTGCCAGCATGATCTAGCTCTGAATCATAGATCCATAAGCATACCTTCCTTTTTCCTCATAGATGCTCCCTCCCTCTCTCTCTCTCTCTCTCCCCCCCCCCCCCCCCCCCCCTCCCATGTCTCCCTGTGGTCACCCAGTAGGGAGAGGGATACACAAGTGTGTATATGCCAAAAAGAAGAGACAATGTTTATTTTATGTGGAAATGGATATGGGCTCAATCTTGGCTAGATCATGCTTTGACAGCTTCATTTGTTCCCCTTTTGGGCACAGCAGATCCCTCACTCATCACAGAAAATGAAAGAAAAAGTGAAGAACAATGTGAGTATATTCTTCTTTTGTTGCTTCACATGACCATGCTTACCTACTCATTGTATTTTCAAGTTTTTTGTCAGTTAATCCCATCTACAAGAAGGAGGAGCTTCTCAACCTGGTATTTTTCAGATGCTTACCCAATTAATGTTCTACTACCGCCACTCCTAACAAAGTTGCCCACCTTATATGAGGGGGTTCTAAGATTTTTTTTTTGTACGTATTTCAAAGTTGAGACAATAGAACAGTGTCTCACACTTTATTCCCCAGTGATCTTTTCTTTACATGGTATATATATTTTTCTGTCCACATTCATCAATTATCTGGCTTCCTGAACCCTTGAAAGTGTCTAAAAGTATGAGCTTCTGATGTCATGACATTTATCATGCTACACCTTTTTGACAAGACTCATGGGAGTGAGCATAAGTGTTTCACAGGCACACTTGTTTACATGGAAAGGATGTCTCAAGCTCAGCCTTTCTCAATATGCTTTTGAAGGAAATGATATCTCTTTGGTCTGGTAGCAGCCTGCTTTGGATTATGCTCCTGATTCTTGTGTGTTGAGGCTTCCCTTCTGCTTCAGTTGCACTCTGGAGTGAGCTCAATGCATTATTTGTACAGTACTTTTTGGTTGGATGAATACTATGCTTGATTGAAGAGAGAATGGTGCTGTCCACATGCTGTCCTTGGATACACTAAAAACAGTCTATGCTTGCATGCTTCTCAACTCAATAATGGATTGGGTTCTTGACCTACTTCTCTCTTGTTTCCATTTCAAGCTTCTTTATTTTGCTCAAGAGAGAGCCATGTCATTAATCATATAGTATAGAAGATATAAGAGGTAATGAATGATTCATGATATTTCTTGTAACTTGAAGTAGATAGGATAGAAAGCTATTTTGTTTTCGCCATATGGCTGAAGTGATTTTTCTTTTGGTTTGCCTCAGGAATGAGTTAAATCTGCTCATAAATGGCCAAACATAACCCCCCCCCCCCCCCCCCCCCCCCCCCCCCCCCCCCCCCCCCCCCAAAAAAAAAAAAAAAAAAAAAAAGCATCTTTGAGATCTTGAACCAGCCTATTTTGGGAGGCAAATTTGTTTCAATTCTTCAGAGAGAATCCACCACCACTTAAAAGTTGTTTTTCCAGTTTTTTGGCTTGTCCAAAATGACTTTGAATATAGAACTATATTATGCAAGGAAGCAACTTTGAAGGTATCTTGACAGATATGCTCTCATGATAACAAAAAGCCTGCCCTTAGTGGGCTCTCCTTGGGATGTGGACTTCTTCTCCTGTTTAAGTGCTAAATGGAGTTCTATCACCAGCTTCCTCAGATTATGTTCATATAGTTACTTTTAAATAATAAATATGTCCAACATCTTGGGTGTTTTTATGTAGCTCACATGCTTTGCCTAATTAGAATCATAACTAGAAATGTTCTTGTATGAAATGGTAGTAGTGGACTTGGAAGCATGGTAATGTAGTCTTTGTAGCAAGATAGAACAAGAAGTGGTGTAGCTTAAGCAGCAATTTGCTCACTTGACCAGTGGAAAATCTTGCATATCATACTCTGGATGAGAATTACAAGAAAGAAAAACTTCCAACATCACAATTTTATCGATGAATTTAGTGGAAATCCTGCTAATCTTTACATGCATCATATGCCTACTGTCTTTGCTGGAACGGCCCAAAATCATCTCCAGACAATAAAACTAGAGTAGTCGGTAAGAAGATCGGGCGCATTAATGATATTGTTACGAAATATTAAGGTTATGAATTGGTTTCATAGGTTAGGTCCCAACTATCTTACCGAAAAAACACCAATGTGGTGAATTGAGTCATTGCCCATAATTTAATCCAAGTAAAATTCAGGATGGCAATGAGAAACCATTTGCAGGTTAATTAACCCAAACTGCTCGGTGAAATTCTAAATACATGGTTGGTAATGGCAACCAGATAACGTTGTCGAAGTGCTGCAAGTTGCTCAGCTGCAAGAACAACAACAACCCCTACAAATAAAATTCTGGGACCAACCCAACAACGCCAAAAGGTTTAGCTAGACATGCCCACACCTACTTGATAGGTTGGCACTTAATTCAACAGAATTATTTCAAGGATTCCTTGACATTCTTTTACTTCTTTTCAGGTGAAAACCCTCAGCATTTATCGATCGAAAGAGTAATTCGTTTATGCATACCGATGCAATTCAGACGGTAGATAAGAATTGATGACAGGACCAAGAACCACCCTGTGAATAATCTCCTGCTTTGGATCCCCCTTTAGTTTGTTATCTTAGCACATTCACTATGCTCAGGTACAGTATATTCAATGATAACAGGTACCTGACTTGTAATTTTCACATGCACATAAGTCCAAAACACGGTAGCAGGTTTATTTGGGGGATTCATCAAATCATCAACCTATGGGAAGGTCATCTGAGTACTCTTAGAAAGTAACCTGCTGTTCTATTAGGCTTCTGGGATCTTTTTCTCTTTCCCTTTGTCAAGTTCAAGTTGTTGAGTTAATCAATTGATTAGAATATATACTTTATCTTCAAGTCAAGAAGGCTGCTACATGATCAAATTCCAATTAAAGAGAGAACCCATTCAAACGTCTCTCTCAGTTTGCACTAGAAACCGATTTCTCTTAATTTAGAAAAACCCGATGGAATGCGGTCTCATCACAAAACCTGAAGAGCTCTTTCAATGCTTCTTTGCGGCATATTGGAGCAAGTTCTACTTGCTAAACTGTATTCGACCCTTCGTAATCAAGATCCCTTCTTTTGTCCATCCATGACCATCCTCTATCCATACATAGAAAGGTTCTCCTCTTCCACATCCTTCAAGGAAGTGCTACCCTTTGTACCCTATGCTCTGTTACCCACTTCCCCCTACCTATGATCTAATTACTTTTTTGTTGAAACAAATTACATAAATTGTACAATATGACAAGTCACAGCTAAGATCCTCTCTTGAGAAGGCCTCTTGGGTTTTCATATCTAGGCTGCTTATAAACTTTGTAATCTTTTGTGGATTTGGCTCCTTTAAGGACTATTATTACGCAGAGCAATTAGATTTTGATTTATCCCACCAAATACATAGCCAAGTTGAATTGGTGTCTTCTCTATATATGGTTTGTATCTAATCCCCATCTATTCAGTCTAAGGGTTTTGTTTAGTCAGATCCAATTGTAGGCTGAGCTGATCCAGCTTTTATGGCCTTCAGATCATCGTTTGCACTGATGCTTATCAAATTTATCTAGGTCAGATCTCCACCTATGCACTTATATCGGTTGAACCATTTCTCCTAAGAAAAGATTAGTTTTTATCCATGATGTCTCTAAATTTTTCTTGATCTTTGAGAAAGGTGGTTTTAAAGCATCTTTGATGATGTAGATTCTGATGAAAGAAGTAATTGACACTTTGGAATTCATTTAGCATTTGATTTGAAAATTGAGATTGTAGCTCTTCATAGAAAGAAATGTAAACCTAAGATGGATTTATAAAACTCTTTTGCCCAAGGCAAGGATTCCCTATAATTCTGAGACAATTTTTCTTAAATATACTTTTTTTGCTCCATCACCTGAATATGTCTTATAATGGTCCTCTAGTACAAGCCTTACCTAGGTGAAATGGGTTCATGGGGACCTCTCTTCCCCTAATTAATCCACTTTTTGGTGATGTGAACTTAGCGGTTACAACCACCCTCCCTCGGTTGGAAAAAATAGAGAAATCTATGTTTTAAAGTGGTCCTTCAATGGAGATTCCATTTGATCTTTTTCCTCTTAATTAAATTACTAGCAATGCTTAATTATCATAGTTCTTAAATCCTTTTTGACACCATTTTTTCGAAGTACCAAAAGATAGAGGTTAGTTGCTTGTCATATACTTTTTTAAGCAAAAGGTGCTCATTAACTATTAATTGAGTCATATTGATTCACCATAACTACCCTTTTCCTCAAAAAAATCATTGTAACACTACTTAATAATTTTTCATTTAACATCCCCTTTGACATGAAGATTGTGAAAATAATATACTAGTAAGATTCTTAGTGGCCTACTTGTCTCACTACAAATAATTAATGCTAAGGTTCAAAGGCAGGTTTTGCCATAGAATAAGGTTCCTTAGCTTTGTCTTCCGATAACTGGATGTGCAAGCCTCTAATCCCTTGTCAATTTCAAGCAATAAACTAATATTGTAGAACATGAACTTTGATGAGCATTCAACCGTGGAGCATGGAAATTGAGTCACAAGATCACATCCCATTTGGCTTTTGGTGGCACAAAGCAGTATGAGAGGATTAACATTTCCACTTTTAAAGCAAGTAAAAAACAAAGATTTCCACAATAAATCCACCTCAAAAGTTAACTAGCTCAAAGGCAGTCTACAAATTAGATGGCTCAATATAAATGGGTTCATTTGTTTGTTCCACCAAACTCTTTGATGATGAATGTTATGATCAACTGCAAAAAGGGTTATAATAGCACAGTTGTTAGACTCTTCTTCCAATTGGAGGTGATGCCGAGCTTGGGAGATGTGTCCTCGTGGGTAGGTCTTCCATCACATCTATAAACAATATGGTAATAGAGATCCACCCATGGATCGACTGTCGTTTTATATTTAATCGCTATAAATGGAGGGATAATTGTGTGCAAAGCACAAGCCTAATTGTATATGTAACAATCAATAATATCATCCAAAAAGGCTAGCCAGAAGATATTATTTGAATTTTTTGATTTTTTATAAGTACTCAAGATCTATATAGTGCATAGCCGATATGGAGCTACATACACGCTCGTCTGCACAGATTTTCTTATACTTCCTCTATTCAAGCCCTAATATTCTCGTCAGGCTGAGGATCTAAATTCAGTCAAATTCAACCACAAACACCATAATCAGCCTATGGTCAACATAAATAGACCTTTCCTATACAGTGCCCTATAATCCATATAGGCTATAAATTAAGTATGCTTTGATGCTATTTGTAACAATCAGTATCTCAACCGAACAAGCTAGTTAAAAGATATTATTTGGATTTCTTGATGGTATATAAATATTTAAAATCTATTTATAGTGCATAGTTGCTATGGTGAACATAAAATGAATGTGTTTCCATCTATATCCACCTCCCCATATGAAATGGGTTTGGTTTGCATCTTTCTCATGAAAGATTGATTCACCTTTTTTTCCATGACGTCAACTGTTGGATCGTGCAATGACTATTTGGAGATTTGTGCATGCAGAAGAAAAAAAAAAGTTTGGAGTTCTTTGAGATCTATGCAAGGTGTGATCCAATAATTGGCGTCGCAAAAGAAAATCAATTTTTACACGAAAGATGCAACCCAAACCCACAAGATATATGGAGGAAGAAGAAAATATTAATAGCAAAAGTAATATATCTCTTCATTATAAGCGGATTTCAACCACAAAAGAGGAAGCAAATCATCGCATGTGTTTTTGTGCATGGGTGCGCATGTGTATGTGTGTGAATGTGCATGAGCTAAAGATACAGGATTGCAATAGAGATTTCATTGGATAATGTCTGTGGTCTCAGAAAACTCTGATCATACATATCATTTTCTTATTTCTTTGAAGATTCTGCTGTTGATGGAGACTGATCTCAATAGAAGCTAATGTCTTGAGCTACCACTAAATGAGCAACCAATACAAGCCACGAAAAGCAGCAGCAATTAACTAAAATAAAAGCAATCATTTCATGAAAAGAATAGATTCCTATTTGTGATGGATTCATTGCACAAGAGAGAGATAAGGGGAAGTGGGATCATTTATAATGCCTCTATGCCCTTGAAACAGAGATGGCCCAAAATCATTACTGCTTTTACCATGACTGAAAGGATCTAATTCATAACAATAACATTTTTAAAATATACGTATATTTCAAATTAAATATTAACTCGCTCCCAAAGCACATCATGAGTAATGACAATGATGTATATCCATGTATTATAATCATATATATTACAATAAACCAATATTAAGTCAATATACTTACCAAAACTTACTAACATTAATATTAAATTCTTTGAACTATGATAATGCCAATAAATGATTACTATGACGGTCTGATAGGCAGACAGACAGATATACATACATACATACATACATACATACATACATACATACATACATATATATATATATATATATACATATATATATATATATGCACACATGCATACAAACACATATATACATACATATATACACACATATATATACATATGTGCGTGTGATGATGTAATAAAGACAATAATAGTACACATATGTAAAAATCACTGTTCATATGATGCTATATGTTTTTATATAATGGTAGGGAGAGAAGAGAGAGAGAAGGAGAGAGAGTCACATGACATTGTTTGGTTAAGGTGCCCTCATCTTGTGGAACTCAACTCAAAACAGAAGGGTCCATGCAAAAATGGTCCCCCAGCGGCCTCCTTCCCTTTATCTCTCTGGCTATGAATGGGACGTGGAGATGCATGAAAGGGCCCCCGAAAAAGCTATTAAAAGCTCACAGCAAAGAAACCTTAGCCTGCATGGTGGTGGGGTGGGCATGACCATATTCAATTCTCCATTCTTTGGGACCACCATCTTTAAATTATTCCATGTCTTCTTTCAACCATGCCAAAGACCCCCAGTAGCAAAAGACCACCAAAAAGGTAAAACCCCTTCCACACCTCCCTCCTTTCTTTCTATATAGTTCTCCTCTCTTCACCCCCAGACCCCTCTGGAAGAGCCTCTCCCTTATGAGCAATATCCTTTGCTTCTCTCTTCCTATTCCCTTCTCTCTCTCTCTCTCTCTCCTCTCTTCTTCTATACAAAGGCCTTCTATTTAGTGCATGGCTTCTCTTGGTGCACCACAAGTTGCTGAAGCTGCCAGCATGATCTGATCTCTCCTCTATCCTTGTGATCTTGATTTTTTTTTTTCCAAAAGAAGCCCATCAGATCATCTGGCAGTTTCATCTACTGATGGGAGCACAAAGAAAACCCTAACCCTGATCCCCACCTCATGCTCACTAGGGTTTCATGAAGAACCCTTGGGGGATAAACTGAAATATTTATTGGTTTTGAATCACTTGATTGATTTAAGCTTATGGATGCCTATAATCTCCGTTCTTTTATCTTTTTTGTACTCTTTAATCTTGTCGTGATTGTTGTTTGCTATTGGTAGCTGTGTTATACGAGGAGGATTAGGAAGAATCTTAACATACGAGGAGGATGCTGGGGTTTTCGGGTTGAGGGCACCGCCTTGGCCTCGGGTGGTGGAGCTACACACCCTTCTATGTAAGTTTTTGTTTTATTATATCCTTCTGGCTTTCTTTTGGCTATCTTTGTCATATTTATAGTTTCTTTAGTATATTTCACATTTGGAGCCTGTTAATTTGAAGATTGGCCTGAACTCTACCTCAAGTAGTAATAGTCACCATATGTACAACTTGGCATATATATTACGTGGTGCTGGGAGGCAAGAATCCTTTCTCCTCTTCTCTGTTGTTGCTATTAAATTTGTATTGTATGTATGCACATGGATGCATGTGTTGTTTATGGACAAATGAGTACATGCATGCGCAAAGAATGAGAATTGCATTTATACATGCGTATCGATGTTCTTGTGATGATGTACTATGTGTTTGTGACAATACTCATGCATATTTGATATATGGATGAAGTCTTGCATATAACACAATCTCTCTCATGAAATCCTAACTGTTTTCAAAGCTGAATTGGCTTAAATTTGCTAAAACCTTTCTATAATTTTAGTTTGCAATACCGAAGTTGGGGATAAAGTAGAGAAAATAAGTGCTGGTATATGAAGAACTAACACTGTTTCTCTCTGTCTTCCTCACCCCACACTCCCTCCCTTCTTCCCTCCCTATGTGCATGCAATGTTTTTTTTGTATCCTAGCATCATTTTTTTTCCTATGATAAACAAGTCATATTTTAAATCAAATCATCAACTCTCTTTTTTTTTTGAAAAAAATTAAGCCACATTTTTTTCCCTCATACCAACAGTTTCCTTTATGAATTAAACCTATTCCTTCTTTCTTATTTTCTAGCTTAGTGCAGTTGTCTTTATTCCTCTCTTAAAGAACATTTTCATCCAGATTTCTACTTCTGACCCCCTAACAGCTCTACCCTTTCATTTCTTCCTCTTTTTTGGTTCTTTTGTGTTGCTTTGGTTGCTTTTGTATGCTTAGAAGCACCATTAATTGCCAAAAAGTCTAGATATCCTTTTGGTTTGTTGGTACCAACACATCCATAATTCCTCACCCACCTTGGTTTCTCTTGAGTGCTACTCATGGGTTTGCTTAGAGTTGTTCTCAGGAAGCCCCCAACCACATGACATCTTTCCTGACCTTCACATCAAAATGGCATACTTCACACTGTAGTCTTCTAAAGGTGATCCTGAAGACAGTACTTGTTCTACCAAAACCTTTTGTGGTGGGGTTGACATGGGCAGCTAGTTTTGTATGAGACACCAAAAAGGAGACATGAGAGAAAGGGGAGATGAAAGTTTTTCTAATTTTGGGAGGGAATCTCCTTTGGAACATGATATCTATTTATTGAAAGACGAGAACTAATGATGCTGAGATTTTGTTGTTATCATTGTAGCTACAATTATGTTTGAGTGTCTTCACATAAGCTTGCAAATGTTAGATGAAGAATTTACACAGGAAAATTTTGTTTCCTAGGAGAAATAGGTTTTGTTCTTTTTTGCACATCAGGTTGTCCTGATAGAAGGTAAAATAGTAGAATGTGATATTCTTTTTGGACAATAGGATTAAACCATTAGCAAACTTGAGCATCTTTAATGTTTTTTTCAAAAAAAAAAAGTTACCGTACCTAGTTATGGATGCATTGTTCTAACATTCAGTACACCATACACTGTTCTAGTTCTCAAAAACAAAAGGAAAAAAATTTCTAGGACTGAGTAGCGTGCACCCTCCCTCTCAATTCTTTCTTTTCAGATCATGATATTTGAATTAGCTCGAGAGCAAAATCCTTGGATAGGTAGAGAGGAAATAGGAATTTCTTATCGCTAGCCATCAAATTGACCGATAAGTAGCCAGTGTCTCGATATTGTGATGTCAGAAATGTTGATCTTGTAAGCTAGATCTTGTTACTGAACATGCCGTAGAAACATGAAATGATATATTCGTAAACCATATATCTGGGATCACTAGTAACCTCCGTGTAGATTGTTTTATAGGTGTTGGCTAGATTAAAGTCATAATGTTTTATTAATTTTATGTTATCTGTGAGCTAGTTGTAGTTGTATATTTCTTAAATAGCCGCAAGAAATTTGATTAGAAACTCTTGTTTCTAATATTTTCATTAGTAGCATGGCATAAGGCTAATGCAACAAAACATGAGTAAAAAAAAATAGATTAACAGACATAAAATAACAATTACCGATGAAACATGTCTTGTGCTTAATGTTTTGAGAGAGAGAGAGAGAGAGAGAGAGAGAGAGAGAGAGAGAGAGATCGAGGATCCACCTGAGGTAAATTATTCTGGTCCAAATATTTGGAGATGTACCTCCCATGACTTGAAAACAGAACCTTCTTCAAAGAAGAGGAGGGATGCATGTAACTCTGGGGCATCCCCAGGTCACTTGATGTCAAGGAATTTTGATAGCTGTTGCAGTCTAATTTGGGCAGATGTTTAATTCAAATCATTATGATAAGCTGTTAGCACAAAATACTTCAAAAAGGACAAGGCGGCTTATGAAAGATCATACACTCTAATGGTTTTGTTCGAAAAATAAAATTATTACGAAAAGATCAAGAAATAGCTTCCTTATGACGCAATGATTCTGAAGGTTATTACTAAACCTATTCCACCTGCTTGCTTAGTAAGATAGACTCTAATTTCTTAACAAGTTCAAGTTCATATCTTGCGAAAGTATATCAAATACCCAAAGCATCACTCTTCCTACTGTGTTTGAACTCTTCCATGGCAAACGTTTTCATTAATCTTCAGTAGGCCTTGACACCTTAGACATATCATATGACTTAATGCATCTTTATTGCCACATGATGATGGCATATCATTGTCATCGACTTGGTTGTCTTTTTTAGTATGAAGTATGGAAAGAAACAAATGCTTGGATGCAATGTCATTAGTTTTTCTTTGAGAACTAGGATGGGTGGAACCCTGGCCAATTAAGAAATTTGCCAATTAAGAGATTTGGCATGATAAGAAGCCGTTATTTTAAGTAATTCATGTTGGGATCTGACTTCGAGAGTATCAATAAGAACTGAGCTGAGTTTGGTCAGATTTTGCTTGAAACTTACAATATTTCGCTCTGTAGAAAAATTGCAAGTAAATTTCTAGTTGATTAGTTGCTCAGTTCCCAAGTTAAAAGTGATTTATTTTGATCCATACTAAAATTACCAGATTATATACGCCACATTTTTCTTGTTTTTTCATTTTTGTTCTTCGACTTTTTCGATAAATTGTGATCAATATTGTTATGGTAGTGTTTTCTTCACTTCTTTATCATTTTGTGGTCTAAGAAGTTAAATATTATTTTGAGAAAGTAAGAGGTTGGATATTTATCTAATTATTTAGATGTGCTAATGATATTACGGTATCCCAACAGTTTTCATGGATAGGGCTAAATTCCATCATCTAGACATACTTTAATGAGATTAGATATATTTCTCATATTGTATACCTAGAGACAAAAAAGTAGCTGTGAAACTATAAGGTCTCATAAGCATTTTTCTTTTGTTTTTTTTGGCTAACTTTTTTAGGTGAGATCCTGGGTTACAGTGTTCGTAATTAGTTGAATTGCTTGTGGGCGGCAAAGTATGCTAGAATTGTTCTACTTGGGGGTATTGAAAAATAAAATAAGAAAATATATTTTGTGAAACTGCCCAAAACCATATATACCAAATGGTGTTGGAAAAGTGTGCAACTTTTATGCATTGGATTTGTGTTCAAGGCATAGTGACCCCAAAATATGGTATGCTAGCAAGGTCTCCCGTGATAAAAATGACCACTATTGGTTTCTTTCCAAGTTTCAATCTTGTTTCTGAGTGCCTAGAGGTGCAGATACATATGTTCCATCCGTATACCTATAAACTCTTTGGTCTTTTGAAATGAAACAAGCAATTTTATGGAGTTTCTAGTTGTGAGGACTGAAAAATGTCTAACATTTCAAAAAAAAAGGACAGAAAATTTTCTTAGAACAACGCAGCACTCATGGAGCACCAGCCTCCAGAAGGGCAGTAGGTACCTGTGAATATCACTTCTTAACCCTGATTCTGCCATATATCCACCCCAATAGCATCAACATTATTTATATAGTAAGTTATCATGACTCCTCAAACAGGCGAACTTCTGACAACTTTCTGAAGATAGTTCACCCATAAGAAACTACAAACAAATGCAGCTGAGTCATTAATAGGTGCAAAAGCGGACTTCATAAAATCCACTCGATCCGTTATCATATCCAAATTTATTTAGGATACAAATTTGTACATCCAACTGATATCTATACCTGTATTTGCTTTCGTTAAAAAAATGGATACAAATATAAATAGACAACTATTTGTTCTGTATCCGAATATCCAGTTTTATTGTAATATCATTTAATCTCATAGATCTCTCATGAATTTTTATAGAAAATAATTGGCCATATCAGCATGTTATAAATTTGATTTACCTTCTACTTAGTAATATCTTTGGTTTTGGGATAATAAAATTTAACTACCCAACTTATATCCATATTTATGTTTGTACTTTCAATATCCTATTTGTATCCATGTCTATTTAAAATAAATATAGATAGAAATTTTTGTATCCAACTAACATCCGTATCTACATCCATATTTGTCAAATAAAAACAAATATAGATATGAATACAGATCTACATCCAATCCTTTTTCAACCCTACTTATGGGTTGGTGTTCGAAGATCTTAAATTCTTTTCACTTCCATCCTAAATTATTGCCGCCAAAATTTTATGAACACTTCTGAATTCAGATAGAGGAGTAAGAACACAAGAACTTGAGACCTTACACTGATTCAAAATGGAGTACCCAACTTGACACACCATCATACAAGAAGTGCCACATAGAGCAGCCATTAGCAATGAGGCTGTTGTTCCTCTATACATGACCTGAATCCTAATACTTTGTAAAGCTCTAACAGTAGAACATCACCTTCTTCCCGTTCTCCTTGAGAGCTGGCAGCGTCCTAACGCAGAGTCTCCAGCTGCACATGTGGTCCGTACACCACTGCTTGCTGCACCATTCTCCGCGGAATCAGGCTCCACATAGAGTCGGGCTCGGAAGGCCACTAAGCGTGCATAATACACTGGAGGAACTACACAGTTGACTGCAAAGAAAAGGACCATTTTGAGTACAAAAACAGTGTGATTCCAAGAGGTCATGAACAGGATAACAGAACAATGAATTCTGGTCAGATGATTATAGATTATTCACAAATCAAATTGGTATATGAAATAATAGATTCGATATCATGACATTCCCTGTTTTTAAGGTCCTGATGTTCGTTGAAGCTATTGGAAACCACTGATAGTCCAATGATATTGAATCCAGAATCGAAGGAAAAATTGAGGCAATATCTCAAGATGAAAACTATGGATGATAGAACATATGTATTTGACTAGACAGTTTGGTTTGCAAATGGGAACCTTCGTTGTTTTGAAGGTAGCACACCTTAAGTAAATCCTTGCTAAAAATAACTTAAAAGCAGAGTTAGTAGATCGGCATACCAACGGAGACTGATCATGTGCACCTTGCATATCTGGAAAATTATGAAGCACATAAAAATTTTCCAAGAGATTAAATGCAAAATAATAAGGTAAACAGTTGAAAGAAAGGAGAAAGAAATTATACTTACGTGTAACATAGATTGTTTGTTAGAGACTACAATCCATCTGCTGTAAAATTGTTTTCATCCCATAGAACACGGTAATGTGGTGGCCTACTTGTCCCCTGCCCCAATAACAATAATATAAAATAGGTTTAATAAAGTACTGCTTTTACAATGGATGCATGTAGGTGTCTGAATATATTGCTTAATGTACCTCTTCATGTAAATATTACATTATAGCAGGCACCGAGACATAATTACCAGCATTTACTTATACCTGTGTATAGCAACATGAAGGTATCGAGTGTGTCTAACAAATTTACAGTATTGCTATATATGACAGTGTCAAATATTTCTGCTGTATTATGAAGTCAACTTTATAACTGCAAGGTAAATTTCATGCTTGTTCAGTATATGTTTGTACTAAACTGTGATGCACAATATCTTAGTCCATCCCTCATTCATCCTTGTGCATGACTACTGAGAATCCACATAACTATCTTTGACTTCGCATAAAGTAAGCCAAATACTTGATGCTCGTGATAGCATAGTCTCTCATCAATTCAACCTCTGCATATTTTCTAGCTTGCCACAAATCCATGTGTGCTGTTCTAGACTTGTGGGTTTTGAATTTCCTGTAGTCCAGGATTATATTTGGTTACAGTGATGTGTTCCATGCCATTCTCAGTTCCCATGGCTTATCTCAATACCTACTGCAATATTATGATCATTATAGTTAACAAGGATAACTGTATGCCTCCAGAAAGACCCCAAATGAGCCTGTCAATGGTTCAGGTAAGAGGTTTCTTAGTAACCAGTTCAAAAAGATCCGAGTATCTGACTTATACTAGTATTACATAGTATAGTAAGTTAGTAACTCTTAAAGGTGGTTATGAAAATAGCCTAAAATCTATTTGGTGGTCCAGGCTACCGTCAACCAGTTGATGGCCTCCAGTGGGTATTCAAGTGGCATTAGGCTGCTATTGTGGAAGAAAAAGAGACAAATTTTTTTGTTAAGCACTTGTCTCTGGACATGGTCATGTATGATTTAGAGTTCTTGAGAATGATTAATTATAACAAAGAGTCTAGATGCTTGATAGGTTTTTAATGTAGTCAATTGGAGTTGGTTAGAAGCTCTAAATCCTCTGTATGTTTTGAGAGATTATAATAAAATGAATAACAGTTCCGAGGCATCTACTAGTAATGCAACTCAGAGTGTCACTCCAAAACACCGGCAAGGAGCATATCTGAATATGTTCAGAAAATAAGTCAAAGATCCGTAAGAACTATAGCCTATAGGTATGTTTAGTGTCAAGGTTTGTTTAGAGTGTCACAGGTCCAAAGGCTCTAGATGCTTGATAGATTCTTAATGTAGTCGACTGGAGTTGGTGAGAAGCTCCACTTTGTATTTTCTGAGAGATTATAATAAAATGGATAATAGTAATGAGGCATCTACTAGTAATGCAACTCAGAGAGTGTCAAGGTCCAGAACACTGGTGAGGAGCATATCCGAATTGTTTAGTGTCAAGAAAATAAGTCAAAGATCCATAAGAACTATAAGCACCAATCAACTATGAACAAGAGAATAAATGTGTTGCACTCAGAAAAAATTCTCTTCGCCATTGCAATAATCTAGGAAAAGCCTGACAAACATTCAGATCTAACCATTAGCTAAGTACAGACTCAATTTTTAATCTTCTTAATCAGGGTGCATTAATTATAGTTAGCCGGCGATCAGGATTAACTTTGGGGGTAAATTGTCCATCAAGTACTTAGAAAACTTTATGATAACCTTTCAACTTAATCAGCTTTCTGCAGATTGATGAGTGGGCCCACTGAAAAAGGTAAAAATAAAAGTGATCTTGAATTTCTGACAATCTAAGCACAACCTAGTGGATATCATCTCTAGCAACAGGAGTAATCCATCAGAAACAGAAAAAATAGCTTTGCTAATTGAACCTTTTTGCTAGTCGGTATACCCTTATAAATTTGTCACAACTTGCAGACTAGTATGAATCTTTTTTGAGCAAAAAAAAAAAAAAAACGAGTACAAATCTGGAACTTCCAGACTGCCCCCTCTTTCTACATGGGAGAAGTTCTTAAAAGCATCTATATAGATCTATAACGTTTTTCAAAATTCAAAATTGATAACATGAAATTTTAGTAGAAAATTATGCGAAATTCAATAAAATAAATTCACAAAACAAAACTCTTGATTTGGTAGTGGATACTCATTGCTTATGTTCTGGTTTGTTTCTTTTATTAAACTAAAAATACAATACGTCAAGCAAGATTCGCCATACCGATATCGGACTCCGTACCGGTGCCGCAATAGATAAGCGTACCGAGTGTCGGTATGGTATGGTATGCGGTATGCCAGACGTACCAACACTGGCGTACCGGTTTTGGGTACTAGTACGGTACGTCCGGTACCGACCGGTACAGCACACTGTCAGGTCTAAAGAGTTCTATTTTAAGTTGATTGTTTAAAAATATACTGCATAACAATTTGAAGTGAGACAACTTTTTAATTTTTAAAGTAAATCCCATTATTCTAGAAAGTAAAAGCTATCTTGCAATAGGATTATAAAGGTATTAAACCAAGAGATAACACCAAAAGAAATATCAAATAATAATGGAAAAAAGAAGATAACTGAAAGAAGCTTTTAGCGTAGTATATTAATGACCATAGAGACTCCATGGATTAGGGCTTAATGCTCGTCTGCTCATCTCTTTATTTGCACAAACCCTCAACTAATATCTCTCTCCTTCATCTTCTTGAGCCTTCACCTAGTGCTGTTCATTCTATCATATATATAGGGTATAGCTTGAATTAGTTCTTTCAGATGAATCTGAATCCTACATCTCCTCAAAGAATGCTTTATCCAACTGCCTATTGGACACAGATTTTCTAGAAAAAATATCTGCACCATGCAATTTCAATTTGTGTTTCACAAGAAGGTTCCTTGATTTACAGATCTAGCTGCTTTCTGGAATACTCTACATGTCCGCACTAATTTTCTTGAATTAACCCAAGCATCACTCTGGCTTATTTTTGAAATATATTAGTACAAAGTCCTTCCGCTTTTTTGGTCACTGATACTATTGATGTTCAACTAAGATGGTCGAAACAACATTTCATGGTTATCTTTATAGTTATGATACAATCCATGTGCAACTCCACTTTCAACCTTTATGGGTTTTCTTCCGACTAAGAGTCCCATTTGCAACCAATCACCTGATTAGTCTTAGCCAACCACTCTAAGCTTGTTTTCCTTCTCTCTCTCTCTCTCTCTAAGGAGAAACTTCCACGTTTACTTTGCTTGAACAATGTCTCCTAGGAACTTGTTTATAAATTTTAAAAGTTAAAGATACATCCTCATTACAATGCGATTTTTTTCATAAGATATTAGTTTTGCATGAAATCAAGGTACGTTGTTTCAGTACCGGGCCCCATACTGATGCCATGCGATCACTGTCGGTACGGTATGGTATAGGGCTGGTTTGGCGTACTAAGTGTTGGTACCCCCCTCGGTACCATGTACTGGTACCCAACCAGGTATGGTGCGATATGCCCTATATCGCCCGGTTCGGTATGGTACAGCATACCATGCATGAAATCTTTTTTTTCTATTGTTGCTTCTCTATCCAAATTCATCTTTAACAACCTTTAACAAGTAGCATAGTTAAAGAACATAGTTAAAGAATGTTTTTTGCAAAGAAAGCCATAGGCTGGACTTGAGAAACACTTCCAAGTAGCATCTCCCAAGCTATGATTCAAGAAGAAATAGAGATAGTAATTAGATGAACAACTCAAATTCATAGTGCTGTCAAACAAGACAGAATGTTCAGTTATAAGCATAGAGATAAACATTTTTAATGCCTTTTCTTTGCAGAATGTTGTTTTCCTCAACAATAAGAATAACCCTTTTCTAAAGGAGCTCTACTGAATTGTGCATCGTGAGATGTATATCCTATTTGGTAATTTTGAAGGTTTGCATGAGTTTAAGTCATTATGTCAGTTATGGTACTATATGTTAAATATATGCTTGTTTTACTGAATCAATTCCCTCCATCAAGCTTAATATGTATTGGTACGTAGCATTGGTGATATGTCACATAACATATCATCATATTTACTAGAAAAACAGTTTAGAGTTAGACAACTTGCTGCCTGAAGGTTGGTTCCAGATCATGATGCCGGCAAATCACATTTTGCATGTTTATTTCTGAACTCATGTGATTATTATGTGCAGTGGTATTTAATTGTCTTCCATTTTCCTGAGTCTAAACTGAGTTTGATGTGATTTAACTGTAGTATATCTTGTTCTCAATCCTATGCACTGCTTCAGCTAATCATAGATAAATTTATGGTTGATGTTTCAAATAATAGTAAGATCACCTGAATTCCAGCATGGCTACATAAATAGAAGTCAAATTCTGTTGGATGACAGATTTTAGAAAAAACAATCATGACTGAAAAAAAAACAAAAAAAAGACCTATATCAGAAAAATCTCCAAACAAATCTACCTTAAAGTCTACATAGCTTAACTTAAGAATGTGCCAGGTAAAATATTTCCACTATTGTCAGTGCTAGCTCGATCCTTGTGATTGTTCGCAAAGGGTTTTGTATGAAGCCTTTTTTGGACCACAATACAAGTCACTGCTGGTTGATAATTCGGTTCAAGAGAGGCACAAGCCTGCATATAATCATGCATGATCTTACTTAGGTTATTGGAACTTCTGACCCATATATCTATGTTTGACCATTAAAGAAAAAATATGCAAAATTTTACTGACCTTCCGGATTGCATCTAGCGCATAGAGCAAAACTTGGTAAAATTGCTTTTCACTCACAACATTCCTGAAAGCAAAAATATGCATAATTATGTGAATATGTTTTTAATTGTTTAAATATTAATCATATAGTTGTTGCATATATGTACATACACTGCATTATCATGCATTTCATATATGTCCCAAACATGAGAGACTATGCCCTGTGTATATTTGTTGAATTGCCCCTATGGATTCACAGCAATTGTTCATTAGGTACCTTCAGAGTTTGAAATTGTCTTGCCTAGCTGGTTGCAATACCTTAGGTGACTCACCAGAAGAAATTGCCATGCCTATTACCTCTGAGTTAAATGCAGACATCCCATCAATTTTTAACACGTGATGCTGTAGGTGCCTAGGCTTAGCCAATTGTTGATGAAATCTAGCATCCTGATTGCCACAGGTTGCTGCAAAGTTCATCATAATCACAAAGCCTCAAGGTCCCCCACCACCCCCCCCCCCCCAACACACACACACACATCATTGTGATGTTATCATGCTCTCCAGTTGAGACTCCCTTGTTCTTAATAAATATTTTGTTCTTTTCATTTATTTGTCACTGCATTGGTGCTCTGCAATGGCGCCAATTTCTATAGGTCATCTAATCCTAATTTGGAATTCTTCCTCCCACAGGCACCTTAGGGCCAGTCATGAGCAAACGAAGCCAGTTTGAAGCCCTAAGATTTCATTTATCAAGTTTGAGTTGGATTCAGCTCTTCTTGCATCATTTCATCTGTACAACCACAAGGATCCCCCCCCCCCACACACACACACAAAAAAAAAAAAAAAAAAAAAACTTCACATCTTCTTCATTGAGTCTTCACAATTTTTTGATTCTTTGGGATGCTAGTTCTGGCTGCTTTTTTGTCTGCCTTTTTGTGGATCGCATTCAAAGTAGGTTCTTTGCATCACTTTCCTCAAGAAGATATTTCATAACCTTTAATCATGTCCTCTTCAGCCTTTCATGTTTTCTTTATTGTTGATTGGTTGATGAGGTATATTCTTTTCAGAATGCTCTGAATTCATGAGGCACTAATCTATCGCAAACATCTAACTAGATCAGGTTATCATTCAAATTAAGGACGAAAGCTCATTGCTTTTTGAAACACAAGTGATTCTTTGTCACTAAATGCTCAATATAAAACATGTTGTAAAGAAATTATTTGATATTTACCTAATCTTCTATGTTACAATGTTCTTTTTGTTCATCCCCTCTGCACTCACCTCCAATGCACTGGACGGTCTTGCTAACTGAATGAGTTGCTATACTGTGCACAGGATGTGTCATCTTGTACCTTCCCATGATCTTCTTTTCCAGTTGGATCTGACTATTTATACATGTTACAAGTGAAAATCCAAGTATTAAGTAGCTTGATGTCCAAGATGACAAGCCACCACCATTTAGGAGCATTGGGTTCTTCAACCTCATCAATTGCTAAATGAATGTACGTAAATAAGATTTGTCCCCAGATTGATGAAGCATGATATGGTTCTTCACTCGACAAATATATCACAACATTGTATATGTTGTTCACACTAGTGGCCAGTTTGATAATTGTGTACCCTTCATGGTTAAGTTTCAAGGTTGATGATCCTACTAATAATACTCCACTATTAGCTCATATTCTTTCAAAGAGACTGATGATCTCATCTCAAAAGAAACCAAGAGAAACCATCACATGCTCTAATATTAGCAAAGTATTGGGGGTGTCTCACATTATAGCTGAAGGTGTTTGTCTGTCATACTATCTCTAAACTAGATGTCACTTTGGACTAGGGAACGTTGAATCGACACCAACCGGGATGGTTTGGCGATAAAACTCTTCCCCTTGTCCCCCCCCAATGATCTTTCGAAGACCGATTGTGCCCTAGCTTTTTCGAGCTGCTCTCTCTCTCTCTCTCTCCACTAACCACTGACAAGGTAAGGCCCCCTTCCCCCTATTCTCTTTCCCTCCCTCCTTGATGGGTTCTCTCAAATCTCGATCTTGCCCTAGTCTCAAAGTCCCAATTATGCCCTCGCTCCTTTGAGCTGCTCTTTCTCTTTCGGCGCTAGCCATCGCTGATGAGGTAAGTCACCCTCTCTCTTCTACCTCCCCCCCCCCTCTCTGGCAACGATCATCAACCTCCTTTTACCCCTTTCTCTCTCTCCTTCTCTTTCACCCTCCCTCCGTCCTTCCCTCTCTCTCTCTTCCTCCATCCTTCTCCCACTCCCCCTCTCCATGGGCCCCTCTCTCTCCCTTCTCCCTCTCCTTCCTCTCCCCCAGTCCCTCTCCTTCTTCTTGGTTCGGTATGCATTGGATCAGCACGAAACGGGTTTACCACACCTTTTGGACACTTCTGATTCATTATACTTGTTAGCCAATTACCCAACAGAAAGGCTAGTTTTTTTTTTAATGATCTAACTAGGCACACAATGCACATCTCATAGTCAATTAATACAAGACTTCTATGCCTATCCTCTCAATGGCACTTTTTCTTTTTCATAAAGATTGACATTGCAATATGATTTGTTTACTATCTACCAAACTCTTGATCTATGATCATCATGATTATAAGAAGGGATGTGGAAGGGTCTTAAGTTCTATGGCGTGGTCTGTATGCAAGAATATATAAAATTGTAGTATCTAGATGCATTAATGGTCCGATCATGTATTAAATAAATGTGCTATAATTGATGATCTATGCCTTTGTCATAATCTTACATATTTGGACTATCACACCATGGCCGATTTTTTGAATCCGTTAAGAATTGATCATTGGTTTCAATATATACGGTGCAGTATTTTTTCACATTTATATTCCTAAGACTGTTAGGAGCAAGGTTTTGAGCACCGACCCACAATACGGGCAATACCATACTGCCTGGTACAGTACATGGACTTGGTACACCCTCGTATCAGCAAATAGTATAGGTGCTATGCCAATTTCAATAATGTGCCATGTGTTCGTATTGAGGTGTATCTTATCATACCTGTAAGGTACTAAAATGGGGCCTAATACAAGGCTGAAAACCTTCCTAAGAAGGGTACTAGTAAGAGCCCAATGATGAGACTTGAGACCATACCAAAGAGTAAGGTTCGCCGTATCGTCGGTTTGGTACAGTACTGCTGTACCGTACTGGATGTACCATATCGGTAGCAAATCGGTAAGCAGTTTCATACCATACCGACACTCGGTACATCTCATATCATGCCGCGTGTCGATACTGTAATAGAATGGTATCAATACGGGTCTGATACCGAGATAGCGAACCTTGCCGAGAAAGATATGGATTAACTTCAAATTGATCAACTAGATGCCTCACATTGAAATCGACCATATGTTGATCAAAAGGCTATATGCAAGTAAAGAAATACCTTGAAAATCGATTCTCCATTAAACCTCAGAAAAGTGGTAACGGACAAACAGTTAATCATAAGTAGTTTGTATCTAGAAGTTGGATCATATGATTTACTTCTCAATATAATGCTTACATTTAAATCTACACATGCTGAAAAATGTATGATGACCTGTAAAATATGATCCTCAATGGCTTTTGCCCAGTAGCCTTCCTAAAGGATATTAAGAGATCCCTGTGGTATATAAAAAGAAAGCATTTATCAGAAGAAAGATAAACTTCTGCTGGAATTTTAGCATAAAGGGAAGAAAGTCCTAAAGCAGTTATGCTAAAGAAAAGGAAAAAAAAAAACTTCAAGTAATGTTGGGTCGAACCAGCAAAGCTGGTGTTACCAAATCATACTAATTAAAATTATATCACCTCCCTGTAAAGATACTTCAACAAGGACATGTAATATGGTGTACTTTAACTGAACCTATATGAATCTATCTTGGACAAGAAAACCTACATACCGAATCATGCCTCCACTAACTGTGCCCCGGACAGGATCATGCCATGTCTTACATAAATCTTGTATAAGTTCCTGCCTGTGAGCCTGAGCACAATCCAGGCCGGCATATTTTGTAATTTCAGGCCAGTCTTGAGAAGCTACTACCTACAACAAGGAAATGACCTGTTGACATTTGAGATCTTGAACAAATATTATGGAAGTTATCTAACAATTCATAAATTTCTCGGTACAGCAGCAATTGAAGGGCTGGAGTCTTCTCCATTTTCTGGGTGTGTCACATCTGCTCCAAATATTATAGTCAGTGTATCACTGACTAATGGTATTGTCCAACTGATTGCATCCATAAGAACAGTATTTCTTCCTCCCATCTGAAAAACATCATATATTTGTTGTATAATCCTGTTTTTTCTATAAGTTGGACACTTAAAATAACTTGAGCAAAAGAAAGGTCAAATCATCATAGTTTTTATAATTTTATATAAGTTATTAAACTCTCCAGGATTTAATTTTCTTGGTTTCAGATGGTTAGCGTGTTGCCTAATTGAAAATCACTTGAAGATAGAAGTTAATGCATACATCTATCAGCATGATAGCCAATATACCAGTGTATATGACCCTTGGAACATGACCCTGATTTTTTAGGCGAGGCAATATTTGAGCTTTTTCAGCATGCAAAACGAAGAAGAAAACAATGTCAACAAGAATACCATTGTGTCTTTCATAAAATGATTTACTTTCTGATATCAGTAGATAGTTGGATACATCAACAATATACATTAAACAGCAGGAGGCATAAAGAGGACAGCAAATGGTCAGGTAAAATGACAAATATCTCATCTTTAAAGTTTAAAGAACTTGGAAGAATTCAAATATAATAACCATGAACAAGTAAACATACATCTATATTTATCAAGGCACTTTAAATTAGGATGTCTCTTTTTAACCTTCACATTGATTTTCAGGGAGGCATTGGCAAGATACTGTTTGCTTATCCTGGAAACATGCTTTGTGAGACAGCATTGTGATATTAACCCCAGATCTGTCTCAAAGATCCACTTGAGATCCCTTGGAAATGTAAGACAATGACCATTTGACTCAAAATGTAAATTTATACAGTGGGATCAAGTAAAGGACATGCAGAGTATACCATACAAAGAGCCATTATTGTCGGGTAAAATAGCTACTAGTAATTCCAATTCCTTCCCTTTGAGTTTGATTGATGCATGATAGACATGCTTCAGAGCCTTCTCAACATGTTCAGACCTGGCTGAATATATTGGAATTACAGGTTCAGGATTGAATTCCTGCAAAATAAAAATATAATAATAATGACAAAATAACAATCATAAGATAACTGTCATTTTTAACACAAGGTAGAACAAAATATTTAAACATAATAAGATTGCCATGCCTGAGACTTGACACATATGAGCCAGTTCATTGCAAAAGTTGTGTGCTACTCTCTCTTGGACAATACAAGAAAAGTTAATGCATGCCCATCAAGTTACCTAGCTTCCATTTACCATTTTCTATATGGAAACCAACATGAAACCCAGACTTAAAAAATCAGTCAGTAGTTAAGAATGACATATCAAATTGAATTCAGAGATGCAACATCAGGGAATAAGAATTAACCTATCCGTTAAAGTGCAAAGACTTGGTTGTGATTTTTTTTTTTTTTCTCAAATGGAAAAGGAAATAAGCAGAATGGAAGTACCTTGTTCATCATATTCCACTGACCAACATAAGGCAAATATTCTTTCTCCTTCCCAGTGTCATGATATTTCAACTATGAAAAGATAACACAAAAGCAGAAAGAGACAGGTAAAAAAGTGATAAAAGATCACTAATAATGATAACAGTAATGATAATAATGATAACAACAATATAAGAATAATAATCATAAGCAGTGCGAACTTAAGCACCACCCAAGGTGCAGGAAGAACTTGAGCCTCAACAGAAACTAGCTTCTCACTGATTTTGATCCCAAACTCCTTTGCATACAGATCTTGATTGTAGACATTATGTTGAACTGTCTGCACATGACATTAGTATATGAGGCTCAATGGTACATGCATATCAAGAAAACAAGCACTTAATTAATAAAACACATCCAGGCAGACAAATGTTTGGTACGTGGTCAATAGAGCACCTGCAAAATGTCTATCCTTTGGCCTTTGGTGTTGGACTTTCAGCAGAGCAGTGATTTGCTTTTCATTCAGTCTTTTGGTATACCTTTGTCCTCCCAAGATGTTACATGCCTGTAAAGTTGGATGTCAACAAATGACTTTTTCAATATGACCAACATAACCTAAAGGGTACCTACTGAATCAGTCTGACATCATAATATAAGCCTTTCACCTCCATTGGCAAATAGTTAGCCTTTTTCTGGTTTCCCACTTGAAGGCAAGGAAGATGGGTATATTGGATGGTGAATCCATACATGTCCTTGAAGTAATCAATGACTGACTTCATGCACTGGTCATCAACTGGAAACCTACAAAGTTGAACCGTAACAAAGCATTTAGTCGCTGCAATACCATTTGATACGACCAGACTGGCATCAAGATCCCTCAAACTTGGCTGAAAACAAACATTACAATTGATAGGAGTTGAGAAGATAATACAATCAAGCTATGTTGAGTTATCTGGTCTGAAATTTTACATGAGTTCCCTAGTAGGTTGTGATGTTAACCCAGATAGCCGGTACTTCCGTCGCACATGTCCTCTGTGTGTTACTTCAACTTTGACTCCTCTAAGTGCTTTCTTAACCTGGTGAATATTAACATTGAATAGTAAAGAGGGTTAACTAACATGCGTAAAGGAAATTACTCGTATCTAACATTGTATAAACAAACTCATACCTTAACATGACTGGAATCAGAAAATGGCCTCAATAATGCATTCTTTCCCAGGAGCTGAGCCACAAACTCAGAGGTTCAATAAATGCTGCTGTAGACATGTCTAAAGAACAAAAATGGAACAAAAAGCATTTGAAAAGAGGAGTCACAGAGCTTCCAAAGCCTCCTTTCTAAAGCATGGATTAACATATCAACATCATTTAATCATACAGGAATTGAATTTTAGGCAGATATACCAATATTTAGGGACAACCCCATCTGGGTAGGCCTTATACTCTGGTAAAACCCACGCCATGACTCCAAACCATCACTGAGCCTTTGTGGTGTCCTAATTTCGGGAGAAAAGAAAGATCTTCCAACGGAATAGTACCTAATGTGCATAATTACGTACATAGTAGGTTATATGAAGAGCCCAATCACTCATTGTACTTAAAGAAGAAGTATTGAAACCACATTAAAACCTCGTTAGGATGGACACCTTTTACTTGAAAGTTCACTCAGAACAATGTCAAGAACTTGAAGAACTTCCTGTGGATCATCTGCACGTTTGCCTACCAAAAATTGGCCAAGGTGGTGCAAATTTGCTCTGGCAACAAACTTAATTACCGCCTTATATTCTCTCTTCCTTCTGCTTCAATTTAATAACATGAAAATGAAATCATTACAGGAGCAGGGAATAATACTATTCTGCTAATGACATGATAAAGTAGGAAAGTCCACAAACTTGCAGCACAGATGAATAAGAACAGATCTGGAAACTCTTTAGCAAAGGACCGAGGGGAAAAACTAAATGCTAACAAAATCTAAAAGAAATTTTTCCGGTAGATGATTGATTAGCACATTTAAGTCTATCAAGATGTCTGAGTTTTTGAGATGCAAGAAAAGGAGTGCGTGGTCCCATTAAGAGATAAAGTAAAAGAGAATATGGGGAACAAATGACACAATAAATTGGACCAGAAGTCCTTACCTGGGGCCATCCTACTTCTTCATCCACAAGCTTGATGTTGAACTCCCTGTAAGAGAAAGGGAGATCTCCAGCCGTGTACAGACTCCTCCTGCCATCATAGGCAGGCAACCTCATCCCAAGTTCAGATTCCCTGTACAGTTTCACCAGCTCTGCTATGATACTTCTGTTCACATTTTTTGATGCCACCTCAGGTGTTATATTCACTGAAATAAACAAAATGCATACTCTGAAATGTTACCTTCCCCTAAAAGCAAGGACAAAAATCAATATGGAGATCAGATCAATATGTCCATCTGTCCCCTTTTATTTGAGAAAAGATGAGCAAACCAATTAATATTTTCACTTTTGCCATTTTGAAATGCTGAAATAAGTAAATAAAATTAATGTCTCAAGATAAACTTAATATGAAGAAGATATACTGTTGCAAATGTAAAACATGAAAAATAAGAGATGGTAGCCAGCAATGTAAATTTACTATAGCTTCAGTACTTGTTATGCTAGCATGATACAAAATTTAAAAAATTTAAACAGGAGGGAGTTAGAACAGATTAATTTTTCTTATGTCATGGTGGATGAAATCCTTGTCTGGTAGCTCAGCAAAAAAATGGTTAGCTTTTACTATACATCTAGTCCCTGCTTCACCAAGCCCAGGCCTTGAAGGAAACCTCAGAGATTTACTTGAAGAAGGGAAACCCATTCTGAGTCACCCAAATGACTTGAACTCTCCAAACACTCAGATGGAATCTGGTATGTGGCCAGCGACTTCAATCTGGATAGAGTGTCGCATTGCCCGGCCTTTGGCACCCCTTGACCTCGTCTTCTGCTTCTACTCTTAGCAGGAGATGGGTTGTGGCTTGGCTGCTTTGCATTCTGGGGTGGTTCCTGAGGTGGTGGGCCTATTCCATTCTGAGAGGTTTTAGAAGCCTTCTGAACTTGGCTCATGGGGGTGTTAGCTTGGGCCTTGATCACAAGGTGCTGCTCTGAGCTCTCTTTCATCTGTCTTATAGGCATGGCTGCCGAAGAACTTGGGAAGCAAAAACCCAACCTTGTTTGAAAACAAAAGGGTCTTTCGCCAACTTGCGTATTAGTCCTTCTTTCTCAAAGATTTGATGGATTGCTGTGCTAAAAACCAGAAGAAAGGAGAGAAGAAAACCTGTCAGCAAGACCTATGCATTTCCCAAAGGAAGAAGGAAAGTGAACAAAAAAATTATTATTGAAACAATATAGAGACCAAAGGGTTGAAGAGAGGAATAAAAGCACAATCTTTTTGCCACAACTCACTGTTCATAAAACCCAATAGCTAATTCACACAACTCAATACTTTTGATTCAATATTTTTCTTGCATTGGGACAAAACTCAATAGAACCATGAATTCCATCTTCATAAACCAATAAACAACAGCAAGAACTCAAAGTGGAGAGAAGAATTTTTTTGTCAAATATGTAATGAACCATACAATTCATGATATTAAACTTTTTCTTATGCACCAAACAAATATGTTCGTTTTTATTTTTGTATTTATTTCAGCTCCTATGAAATGAGTCATGGAATACCCCACCTGTGATACCAAAAAAATTCATGACATTAAAGCACAAGAGTTCAGCATCAAATATAAAAGAGTGAAAGCTTTAAACTTTTCTTGAAAGATGGAATGAGATTAAAATATTCCAACCAAGTACAAAAAGCATTAACAAATCTTCTTAGATAAAGAGTTACTCAGAGCCTAACCCACTTCCATTCGGAAATGAAAGTAAAGCATCAACACATCTAATTTTCAAAAAACAAAAATCAACCAAAGACATTTCTGTGGAAACTAATCAACAAACACACAACCTAAGAACTCATAAAATAAACCCAAACCATTAAATTTAAGGGGGGGGGGGGGGGGGGGGGGGGGGGGGTGTCTTGAAGATCTCAACTTTTTAAACCAGAAACACGACAAAGAAAGGATTAGAGCATAAACCCAACACCACTTTGAACTCATGAACACAGAATTATATTCAAAACTCATAATAATAGTAAAATCTTAATTGCAAATACAATATTTTACAAGTAGACCAGTTACCCATATTCAAAATAAAAATGTCGAGCTCATTCTAGAACATAACAAATTAATTAAAAGACCATGACATGAAGAGGAAAGAGAGAAAGAGACGAGAGAAGGATTAGAGTTCAAAAACCCAACCCCAAGACTGACATAATAGAAGTGAAAAGATCTCATGATGCAGTCCCAAAAAGCCAAGCCTCCAAGACCCATCAACTCACCAGCTCAAATAAACTTTGCACCAAAGAAACAAATGCAAGCAGGTCAAAAGCAGAGCTTCCTTCGCCAGCCAAAAACAACGGTAAAAACAAAACCAACCCAATAGCTAATAAAAGGCAACGGGGCTACAGCCCAAATATCCCAATCCTGGCTCACCAACCTCCTCATCCCCCCAGTACAGAGCTCAGCTCAATCCTAGAAAAGAGCTCTTTTTAAAGTATTCTTCGAAGGATACGGTGGAGAGAGAGCGCGGAAAGGTAAATAAAGAGGAGCATAGGTTGGCAGAAAGAGAGGGTAGTGTGCGAGGATCGCGTTTATTCCCACATTATTCGCTGGGCAGTTTTTATATTGGTCATTTGTTGAATAAATTTTGGATAGACCAAAAAACCAAAAAATATCTTTTGACTAGTATTTTGGTAAGGTACTGGGTTGTTGGGTTGTTGCAAATAGTATCAAAATGGACTTGGCCCATAATTTATATGGACTAGGAGACACTGTAGCACGAATTTATTGAGGCTAACTATGGGCCGATCGTGATGCTTGTGATTAAGTTTGAATGAATTTGAACTCTTTGCCTGATGAGGATGTTAGGGCTTAAATGGGGGAGTATGTGAGGACTCGTGCAGGCATGTGTTTAGTCCCACATCGGTTAATCATTGGGTAGATTCTGGATAGTTATACAGGACCAAAAAACCTAAAAATTACTTTTCGGTTAGCTTTTTTGGATAAGATCCTAAGTTGTTAAATGGTGAAACCCCATAAAACGCATGCATTAGCCTTTGGTGGGCTTATAGTTTCTTTTATCATGTGGAAAAGGCTACGAGGTGGTGATTTTTAAAAAGAAAAAAAAAATTCAGTGGTTTTGTTTCTTAGAATAGATGATTCATACAATTCTAGTACGGATACATTCAAAAAAAGTCAAAAGACAACAAGTTTCGAAGCGCACTAGGCAACTCCCTCTCTCCAATCCCAAAGGGTATCTCCAGAATAATTGGCCACGTACAAGGCCACCTAGTCTGCAGCCTCGTTGGCCTGCTTGACCTGAAAGGCCACATCGCCACAAACCATAGCTCGAATGTTAGATGTATGCCCTAGAAGCTAATCTGGCTGACACATTATTAATTCTAATACATAATTTTGTACTTAACTTTATTATTATTGAATAATAAATGGGCATTTTTTTCATTCATATTGTATATGTGTCTATGAATCGTCCAAAAAATTAATAAGATGATGATGCATATTCTCAAGAGTTGAGAATTTGAACCATGTGTTATTGGTGATTAATTCTTAAATGCTCCTGATCGATGGATCATCACAAGGATGGTGATCGATCTGATGAGATCAGTGCACAGATTGCTTTTCTTATGGATGGACGAGACTCGAGTCCACAGTGTAGGGATACTGAAGTGATAATGCAGGTGCTTATTAGAGAACAAGGGTACTGAGCGTGACCAAGACAAGAAGTCACTTGGATATCTATCCACTCGTCAGTGACTTGCTTGATGTTGCAGTAGTGTGACTAGTCCTTTGACCTGCTGTGTTTCGGCTATCACAGTGAGGTTGCTGTAGTTTGACTGCACGTATATATAGTCTCTAGCCATATGGGTCCTTGTGGTGTAGATTGGTTGTAGTAGGTTCACCGTAGAAGTAGGATATGTACCTACAAGGAATCTATCGACCTTGGTGGATAGGGAGTGATCCTATATGATTTATAAGACGGAGTTCGTAAGACCTCGACTAGGACAGTACGTACAGTGGAGAAAGAGTTTTCCATTCTCGAACTGAAGTCAAATAAATCTTGACATATGACAAACGATGGGGTTTGAGGAGTTATCCATGACCTCCGTCCTATAGGGATCCACGAAAGAAAGACTGTATCATACGATAATTGCACCTAGAGGTTCATCATTCCATTCTGCTGGGTAGCCACTACATGCTGCTAGGTGTCACTGTGGATGGTGAAACTTACAGGGACTATCTTGATGATCAATGATCCCTGGTGAGTTGAGTTGGAATTATTCCAACCCATTGAAAAAAGTTTTCAATGATATTGTGATAGAGATCGCAATATATCTCATTACCAGACAGAATAGAACCTATGGGGTCACACACATTAGAGGTATTGACCGATCCGATGATTGAATTATGATTAGGAATCATAAATAATCAATTTGATTGATAATTGGTTAACCCACTAAGAGTTAGTGAGTCGAAGAAGGAATAATTGCAATTGGATTGCAATTTAATTTAATTAATTGGATTTAATTAATTGGACTTGATCATATTAAAATCGAGTCCTATTTGGAGTAGGATTCTTAGAGTTCTAATTGGATTAGGATTCCAAATTAAATTAGAGTCCTAATTGGAGTAGGATTTCTAGAGTCCTAATTGGATTAGGACTGAAATTTTAATAAGTTCTAATTTGATTAGGATTTCTTAAGTCCTAATTAATTAATCTAATTAATCTAATGACTCCTAATTGGATTAGGATTGAAGAGTTCAATTGAGTCATGGTTCAATTGAATTCTAATTGGATTAGAATTTGAAAGGAAAGAAAATGGGTGTACCTAATCCTTTTTGGAAGAGAATTGGACCCCCAGAATTAGACCCAACCCCCTCACTTAATTTGATTAAGTGGAGGCTGACTTAAAGGAGGATGGGAAGGAGGGGCTTACGCCCCTCCTTTGCATTTGCATGAAGAGATAAGGAGGGGCGTACGCCCCTCCTCTCTTGAAAACGTGGGGATAAGGATGAGCTCCTAAATTTTTAGGAGCTCATCCCAATCCCTAAGCGCATAAAAGAGAAAGGGCGTGCGACCCCTCCACTTAGGTTTTTCCTTGGGTTATCACAGCAGCAAGGCTTCTTCCCTCTTCCTCCTTTCAGCCGCAAGAAAAAGAAAGGAAAAGAAGCTTGTGGCATGGGCCTCCTTCCTCCCTTCCTTGGTTCCAATGCAAAGAAAAAAGAAAAGGTTGCGTGGCCTTTAGATCTTCTTCCTTGGCTATTCCTTCTTCTTTCTCTTCCCTTAGGCAATCAAGAGTTGATTCAATAGGCAATCAAGAGTTGATTCAAAGGAAAGATTTCAGCCATCCAAAGTCATCTCTGCAAGGGAGCTAGCACCCCGAGGAGATTCAAAGGCTTCAGTCGGTCCTCTACCTCGTGTGGATACCCGTGGAGGCCGGACGCGTGTGCGGCTTCAAGCAAACCTTCATCAAATACCATGATCATCAGTTTGCGGTGATCATCTATCCGCACAAAATAAAGATCTGATCTTCTTAATGATGTAAAAAGAATTTAATCCTAATCTATCTACAAACATCGGTTTTAAAATCAGTTCATGCAATGAACGGGATCTCGCGCATGTCTTCCGCTGCGTTCAGAATTTTTTTTGCGGCGTGCAAGGGATCCCAACATCGAATACTTCGGAGCAAGGAATGGCACCCGCCCATACCATCGGCGCCTCCTTGGTTCCAGCCAATAACCATAGCCCTACCCAAACTATATACACAAACACATATAGGCGTCCACACATTTATATGGATCCAAGTCATCCTACACCTATTTAAAATTAGATGATTAGGTTTCATATTGATGATTCGAATCATTGGGTATCATCTATTGCCTCTAAAATTATGTGATTTGAAAATTCTAACCTATACATCAAGTGCTTAATACACATATGATAACTTGTCAAGCCTAGTAGAGAGGAATTAGTGACAAACAAGGGGGAAAAAAGTAGGAAGATCACTGCTGAGATAGGTTTTCAAGAAGGGGGAAATGGAATTGTCGAACTTGTAGTCATATACAACCCTACGTGCAATTACTTCATTGTTGAACTCAACAGTTGGACTTTGCATCCTATATTTATCTCTACCCAGATGTGCTAAGTGATGGGGTGCCAACCACTAGACTTAAAAATTGTTTGGTGCATTAATTTGGATCTCGTATTTAACTTTTTCTAGAATATAATTTGATATTAGTTCTACAATGGTATATTTTAATGCCATCTTTTGTTTAAGATTGAGAAAGATATAGTAGAAATAGATATTTCTTCTGGAATAAGCATGTTTGATTGGAATGACTTTCTCTCTTATTTCTTTCTCTCAAAGCCCGTTTGGAGGTGAGTTCCAAACTGAACATGGTCTAACGGCTGAATGACTCCAGGATATAAACAGTAGTTTTCAAGCTAATGAGGACAGAGGATATGATACTTTGGCGGGTTTAGACCACTAGCCATTTGGTTAGGCATGGGACCAACATGTTGGTCTCAGGCATTGGTCGAATCATGAGGATTTTAGCTAGTACGAGACCATCACATCACTGAACATTTAAGCCTGAAAGAGTTAATGATTGAGATGGAGGCCCCTGTGATCTTCTAGTTTGGATTGCCATGTGGCTTGAAGCTTTAATTGTGGGTGCTACATGAATGGGAATGATGATCATGTACTCGAACTCTATTCAGGATTCCATCATGCCACGCACCGGGACATTGATGAGGAGATCTCCAAAAGCTCCCACTGAAGCCACCACCATGGAAGTTGAAGCATTTGGAGGCCAGATAATGCAGAAGATTTTCTGGAGAACCAAGAAAAAAAACCAAGTTCCAAAGAGAATATGAAAGGATATCTATTGATGTGGTCAGGACCTTAGTGGCCACATATCTTATAGATGGTATTGATGCCTAAATCCTACCAGATTATGATACGATGATTTGGTGGTGTAGAAAATGCAGCTCAATCCGCTCAGTCTACAGTGGTGGAAGACGGAGTGCCTATCTGCCGTAGAGAATCACGAATATGCATATAAAGAGAAGAGAAAGGCCCATCAGGTTGGCCTCGGCCGAGCCTCTTTCGATGCTTAAGTCAGACAAGGCTTTGGAATAACATCGAAAAATAGCAAGAGAATAATAAGCATCAGAGTAAAATAATCTCCTTGGATCGTTAGGTCTTGAGTGTCTAGCCTGAAGTGCTCGACCTAAAGCGCTCGACTTGGAGTGCTCGGAATGAAAGCTCCGCTTGGGAGCTCAGTCTAGAGCTCAGCTTGGGGTTCTCAGCATAGAAGCTCAGCTTACGAGCTTAGCCTGGAGTTTTAGACATGGAAGCTTGGCCGGGAGTGCTCGGCATGGGAGCTTGGCCTGGAGCGCCAAGCTTAGGAGCTCAACCTGAGAGCTTGGTCTGAAGTGTTTGGCATGTAAGCTTGACCTAGAGTGCTCGATATGGGAGCTCGGCCTGGAAGATTAGCTTGGAGTTCTCAGCCTAGAGGGCTCAACCTGGGAGCTCGGCTTAGGAGTTTGGCCCGAAGTGCTCGGCATAGGAGGTCGGCTCGGAGTGCTCGACCTGGAGTACTTGGCATGGGAACTTGGCCCAGAGTGTTCGACCTGAAGTGCTCGGCATGGAAGCTTAGCCCAGAGTGCTCAGCGTGGGTGTGCGGCCTGGAGCTTGGTAGTCGGCCTTCTAGTTGGCGATTGCGTGTCCTATGCACACGACACTTGTGTCTTGGACAGCATGGAAGAGCCACCTCCAAGGATGTGTCTCCTGGTTTCTAAGAATGCAGGTCTTGCAAGCATGGCGTTCGGGCCTCGAGTGGCATAGAAGGGTGGCCTCCAAAGATGCACATCCCGTCTAGAGAGGAGACTATGTGCGGGAACGACCATGGAAGAGGTGTCAGGCGCAGAGGCAGCCATGAGTGCTTATCGCCATGAGAGCTTGAAAGCCTCTTCTTAGGAATCTCTTGCCATCTATTCTTAGGAGCCACTAGTCGTTCCTCCTCTTTTTGGAGTCCATGGCCTTGTTTATATAGTGGAGGGAGCACGAATCCATTACGATTTAGAGGCAAAAATCAAGGAATTGCTATAACCTTATTTCTTGTCCGGATTCAAATTTATCATAATATCCTTTCTTGTTTGGACTCTGCCAAGAATTCTTTTTTTTTTCAAATTCAAATCTTTTCAAAATGTTCTCCACGTGTCGACTTGTGATAAGAGGATTTGATTTAGGCCACATCACTTGCCCCCTCCTTCCCCACTTCCAAGTTCAAGCCATTTTTCCTAGCTTAGATGATAGAAATAGTCAAGCTAGCTAATTGTAGGCAGGTTTGGGCCCCTTTTGCTTCATCCATCTTTTAAAGTCACGAGTCTAAACTACGACCAGGTGTGAAAACCTCGGCTAGTCATTAAACCTTTCTTTGTTTTGAAAGTTGCTAGGGTCGGCTTTTCATGCTAAGAGCTATGAAGATCTGCTCTTCAACCTACTATTGGTTAGCTTGCTGGATAGATTGGCTTGCTAGATGTTTGCCCCCTATTCTTAGTGCTACTTGGCCAAGGTGGATTTGGATCTTTTCATGTGCGAGCTTATAGGTTGGGAGTACTCGAAGGTTCAACTCTTGAGCTGTTGAGATTCGAAGATCACATGGTTGTCGACTGAGGTGATGGAGCTAGGCGTCCTAGGTCAGTTTGGACTTCAACTACTCTAGGCTCATCCTATCCTTTTGGTCGACAGATCTAGTCAACTTTATAGTTAGTTGGATATTTCCATCTCCATCAAGGACGTCTCAACCTAAAAAGGTTGGTTAGCTCACTAGATCTTCGATGCAGGGTCAGTAGAATGGAAGTAGGTCTCCACCTGGGTCGTCTTGATCTGGAGAGGTCGGTTAGTTGGTCAGGTCTTCAACGCAAGAGCCAGTTTCTCCACCTTGGCTATTCCAACCTAGAGAGGTCGGTTAGTTCGCCAAGTCTTCGACTTGGAAGTCAGTAAAACACAGGTATTGCCTTCGTAAAAGCTTTCCAAAGAACTTTCTAGCTGCGTAGGCTCACAAGTTGGGGTCGCTGAATGGCTCATCCGATGAATGAAGGTGTTAGCCCTGCGGAGGCTCCCCAAAGAACTTTCTAGCTACCTAGGCTTGTAGGTTGGGACTATTGGATGCCTCATCTAATGAACGAGGTGTTGCCTTTGCGGAAGCTCCCCAAAAAAATATTTTAGCCCAATAGGCTTGCAAGTTGGGGCTGTTGGATGGCTCTTCCAATGAACGGAGGTGTTGTCTCTATGGATGTTATCCAAAAAACTTTCTAGCTGCATAGTCTTGCAGGTCAGGGCCGTTGAATGGCTTGTCTAACCTGTGGTAGCCTTGTGGACTTATAGGATGGAGGTGTTGCCTCCTCATGGTCGTAAGATAGCTTGCCCGACCTGTGATAGCCGTGTAGGCTTATATGATAGAGGTGTTGCCTCCTCAGGGCCGTTGGATGGATCGCCTGACCTGTTACACTTGAGAGAGTCTTTGTTGGTTGTCATATCGAGTTGTGTCTGACTGATGATGTCGTTATCGAAGGTGCTCAAATCCGACAAAGAAAGAAAGTGGGTACATCCTTGTTTTCCACAAGGTTGAAGGTTCAAACCCTTCATATTGCATCAATCTGTTGTTGTCCAAATCTTGCCCGACCATGGTCTGATGATTTGGAGGTATGAAGGGTGTAGATCAATTTGCTCGGTCCATGGTGGTGAAAGACGGAGCACCAATTTATCATGGAGAGTCATAGATCTACACATAAGGAGAATAGAAAAGCCCACTAGGGTGGCTTTAACCGGACCTCCTCCGATGTTTAAATTTGGTAGGGCTTTTGGAATAACAGTGAGAAATAGCATGAGAATAAAGAGCATTAGAGTTGAACGATTTCTCTGAATTATTAGGCTGTGAGTGCTTGGCCTAAAGTGCTCGGTCTAGAATGCTCAACATGGGAGCTTGGCCTAGAGTACTCAGCATGGGAGCTCGGCCTGGAGTGCTCGGACTAGGAGCTCGACCTGGGATGCTTGGTTTGAAGTGATCGACATGGGAGCCCGACCTAGCATGCTCGACATAGGAGCTCGGCCTAGGGTGCTTAGCATGGAAGCTCGGCTTGGAGTGCTTGGAGTGCTCAGCCTAGAGTGTTCGACCTAGGTGTTTGGCTTGGGAGCTTAGCATGGAGTGCTCGGCATGGGAGCGCGATCTGGAATGCTCGGCCTGGGAGCTCAGCTTAGAGTTATTGGCTTGGGAGCTTGGCCTGCGGTGCATGACATGGAAGACTCGACCTGAAGTGCTTGGCTTGGGAGCTCGGCATGGGAGCATGGCTTGGAGCTTGGTAGCTCGGCCTTTTGGTCGGTGGTTGCGTCCCGTGCGCAAGCACAATAGTTGCACGTCTGATACGCATGATGCTTGTATCTTGGATGGTATAGAAGGACGACCTCTAGGGACCCATGTCCTAGTCTCCAGGATATAGGTCTCGCATGCATGATGCTCGAATCTCAGATGGCATGGAAGGGCGGCCTCCAAGGATGCGCATCCTATCTGGAGAGGAGATAACATGTGGGTATGGCTATGCATAGAGATAGCTATGAGAGCTTGTGCTTGAGAGCAATGAGAGCTTGAAAGCATCTTCTTGAGAGCCTCTCGCTATCTGTGCTTCAGAGACTTTGATCGTTCCTCTCTCCTCTTTGGAGTCCCTTAGCCTTGTTATATAGAAGAGGGAGCATAGATCCATTACGATTTGGAGGCGAAAATCAAGGGATTGCTATAACCTCCTTTCTTATTTGGATTCAAATTTGCCATAATCTCCCTTTTTTGTTATTTGGATCCTACAAAAAATTCAAATTCTTTCGGATTCAAATCATTTTAAAATGCTCGCCACATGTTGACCCATGATAGGCGGATTAGATTTAGGCCACATCATGTGGCTTTTATGTAGGTTTTTTATATATATGCAATTATAGCAGTTTTTTCACCCTTAAAACATGTAAAAGAAATGATAGAAAATATATTGAATACATAAACTGTTTGAGAGCTAGTTAACCACTGGCATGAGTACTGGTAAGAAAAAGAGGTGATAAAATGATCTAAACTTTGCAAAGGAACAAAAAGTACAGATATCTATTTATTCACTATTTTTTTCTTGTGTATCAACTTCTGCATGCTTCATTCTCCTATGAAGCACGGGAATCTTTGCTTAGTTTTTACAATACTTTCTCCTTTTTAAATTTGGTATACCATCTAAGTTGAGGCCCTTGCTAGGTTTCTCATGTGCATGTACAACGGAAACATGCATGATCACTAACCATTGCAGGGTTCAGGATAGTCGGGCCCTCCTGGACCCCATCTCAAACCATGCAAACACATCGCATGGTTCACCATGTCTGTGTGTCTGGGTGTATGTATTGTGTGTAGAGAGAGAGAGAGAGAGAGAGAGATGGAGAGCTTTGTTTGCTTCTTGTAAACCTGAAGGCCAGCAGTCTGTGTTCAAAAAAAAGAGGACCAGTTCATGGGCTAGGACTTGGGACCACGTAACTGTCCCCAAACCCATGCTCAGTGACTCTTTCAAGCATGGGAACATTAACGTACGAAGGAAAGTTAGGTTCTACGATAGGGACCTTAGAGAACTCATTTCTAAGCCTCCATCTTGACCAAAGCCTCCTTCCCTTGACCACCTTTTCTTCATACAGTGGTATGGCCAAATTTCTTTTCTTATAGACATGGTTGTTGGTTCTATAGCAAATTTGATGTTCCTTAATTTGTAGACAGTACCTAGATTCCCATTCACAACCTTTTATTTGTGCATACGGAAGACAAGATTACCAAGGAGCTTGGTATGGAGAGATGAAAATGAAATTGGGATGACATGCGCGTTTGAAAGGAACAACTTGTGGACGATGATTTTTTTTTTAAATTGATTATGGGCTTGTTTATATTCACGCCCAGCAACTTACTTAGTTGATTTATAACTAGACCCTATTAGCTTTAGTTAATTTAAAGGAAACTTTTGACTCAACCCATATAGCTTATATTCAAATTAACCCTTCTGTAAGGTTTAGGCTCTTTAGGCCCTTATAATCACCATTATTTAAGGTCATCCCGTGGCCCATTAACTCAGCACCTATTGAAGGCCCTTAGGCCCCCTTTTAGCCTAAGTCAATTTGGGTTCAGGGACATTGGGCTCGGACCAAGCCCGGCCCTTGGTCCATTTATTTGAACCATAAAAAGCCCTTTTCCTATTTTCATCTTCTTCTTCCCGATCAAAACCCATCTTCTTCCCCTTCTTCTTCCATTTTTCACCCCGATCTCCTTCCCCTCGTCTTCTCCTCTCCTCCCATGAGGAAAGGAGGCGGGCTCGGGAGGCCCCAATCTCCTCTATGGAGCCTTCGGCTACCAAATCTAGAGTCCACCGTCGCCCGCCTCTTTTCTTCCCCATCCTCAGCCTCCCTTCTTCCCCTCATCCCCATCTCCCCCTTTGATGGACATGGGGGTCGGGACCACCCTCTCGAGATGAAGGGGCCTCCGACCTGCCGCAGCTCTGGCCGAGGGCCGATGGAGCCTGCGGTCGGAGCCGGTGGCTCCTTCCTCGTTCCCATTGGGGCAGGGGCAATAACCCACGGCCATGGCCATGGATGCGGCCATGGCTGCGGCCGAGCTCGTCGTGACCAAAGGAGGGGAGGAAGGGCCTCCGGCCGTCGACGACTGCGGCTGAGCATACCAGGTAAACTCTTCCCCTTCCTTTCCTCCTCCTCCTCTTCATCTTCTTCTTCTTCCTATTCTTTTTCTTTTGTTTTCATTCTTTCCTTTTCTTGTTTTTGTTTCATAGCTAGGCTAGATCTAATCTAACAGAGCATGAATAAAGGGATTAAGGGCTTACCTAGTTCTGAGGAGGAGATGGGGAACTTCTTCCGGCAGCTTGTACCGCTTCCTCCGGCAGCTCGACGGCGGATCCGGGGAGCTCCGCTGCTGCTAAAAGAATGGAGAAAAGAAGTATTGAGGAGGGAAAGATGCCTCAGTGAAGAACTCCTCCGGCTTTTATGGCTTGCTTTGGGGAAGAGGGGAGCGAGATCCGTCGTGTCCGCGGTTGTTAGGCAGTTATAACCGCCGCCTCCTTTTTGAAGATACCTAGTTTGGATCTTCAGATGGGCCGCCGACTATGGTCCCAGTCAGCCCATCTGGCCCTGTATTTACAAATTCATTCTTGTAGTTAATTGTTGAAGATATGGTCTAAGCTCCATAAGTTGAGACTTTATTTAAGCTCGAATTGATTTTAACTTGATTTAAATTATCAAGCAAATTGGCTTGGCTTGTCTTTGGCTTGATTAGAAATTAAGCTTGAATTTACCTCAGATCAAATAATAAAAGAACCGAGCATGGTCTAAAAAGTCGGGCTTGAAATTGAATGTAACACCAAGCTCGACCAAACATAGGCACAATCAAGCTCTATTTATCACACCCTTAAACACATGCCACTATAGGAACATCTGGCATTGCCGACACTTTTTAATGGATTTGCCGATGCGAAAAGTACTGCAAGTTAGATTCCTGACGCTTTCTAAAGCATTGCAAAAGCGTCATCAATGCTACCATAAAAAAATAATTTTACGACACTTTTGGTTCACGTTGTGAGTTATAACAAACGACGCTCATAAGCGCCGCTAATCGTTGACGCTTTTAAATAGCGTTGGCATTGAAGCGTCTTATATTGGTGATGCTTATTTACGTCTCTAATTAATGACGCAAATAAGCGTCGCTATCGTATGTTTTAACGATGCTTTAAAAGCATCATAAGTGTATTTTTAAAAAAAATATATATTTAAAACTCTATATACAAATATATGCATGAAACACAAGAGGAAAATATTCTGAAAATAAAATCACCAGCATGAAAGTAGACTGGTTGAGATCCGCAGTGAAGAAGGGCAGTCGGCCGGAGGAGGGCGGTTAGCTGGAGCTTCGAAGAACACCACAGATTGGCGGTGGGTATGAGCAGCGAGGAGGAGGAAGTTGGCAAAGGAGAAAGCGCGAAAAGGCGAAGGCAGAGCTCGGCAGGTCGATCGATTGATTTGGGCATTAGAGAGGAAAGGAGACTAAAAGGGGGCTGATGGGGATGCTGGGTCGGTCGATCGATTTAGGAGAATATATAGAAATCGACGACGCTTATAAGTGTCATTTTGTTATTGGCTTCTGATGACGCTTATTCACGTTGTTTTATTATTTGCTCCCAATGATGCTTACCAAAAAGAGTCTGGGAGATCCCTTTCCTCTACTTCCGATGCTTTTAAGCACCGTAATATACTGATACGAGTAAAAAGCGTTGGCAAATTTTGGCACGGTAGCCAAATTATCGATGCTTTTTTCTAGCGTTGGCGGATTATGGTCGGAAATTCCTATTTTCCCTATAGTGTACTATTAGAAAAATAAAGAAATTAGAGTTGGATTCCAGCTACCACAGGCGGGCTTTGGGTTAAACAAATCTGACCTTTTGGTTGCCACAGCACTAGCCCACGGATTAAACTATAGTTTAACTTATATCATGATCCATATCAAGTGCAGATAGAGACCTAAAAGAAACATGTTAACTTATCTCGTAGCTAGATAACAGCATTGCACAATATTTAGATGCGAAGAAAATCAACATGATACATTGCATGCCATATGTCTGTTAGCAATATATCATATAAATAAACAAATAAATCTATTAATTCAATTAATAAAAAATCTTAAAGGGAATAATATACATGCATATTATTCGGCATCTAAATAATTTTATTTCAATGCAAAATAAATCTAATCTAGCACAAAATAAATCTATGCATTTAATAAATTTATATCATAAAATTTCAAATCCTACAAATCTACTAATATTAAATTAAAAATAAAAGTAGAAGAAAGTAGCATGATTGAAGAAAGGTCGAAGCGCGTAGACGCTGTCCCAAAGAAGTATTTTCCCCCACGTACGGATCTCCCGGCAATCCTTCTCGGAGATACGACGATCCTACAACTTCTTCTTCGGCACGTCTCGGAAGAAGTCAAAGCGACCCGATCGGACTTGCAGATCCAGCAAAGAGCGTAATGAAAAAAACTAAATAAACTGAATGAAAATGTAAAAACAAAATTCGGAAGTGGCTAAGAGGAAGAAGAATTTTTCCACTATTTTTTTCAATTTTTTTTGTGTATCTAAAAGAGATGAGAACAAGGAGTTTATATAGAGATTTTTATAGGGGCAATATGGTAATTTTGCAGACGCGTTTTCAAATGCATCCGTGTAACGCCCGCTGGCCTTTCTTTTTCTTTTTCTTTTTCTCAAATGCGCACGCGGCCAAATTTCGGGCCGCGTGCGCATTTAAATTTTTCCTAACAATGTCTAGTTCACATACAAGGTTTGAACAGATGAATTAACTAGTACAAAATATGCAGGCTTGGTGATAATCCTAGTCGGATGCAACTTGAATTAGCATCATGGATCGAGGATTTTGATGTAATTGCTGCTCGGTTTACAAATGGGTACCAATTTGCAACTCTCTCTTGGACTAGATTTCGGTCATTACTAAGCTGGTTAGCCAAGATGTAGCTTTAGGTATACATCCATAAACCTCAAATCCTTGATCAATCCAAAAATCATGTCAAATTACAGCAGTGAACTTGAGACCAATGTGTCAATCACATTGCAAATGCACTTATTCATGTTTTCGAACATTATTACTTTACAAATCATGCCTACCATGTCACCAATGATGCAAGGAGCTTCATAAAATTGTGGAATTAAAAAAAAAAAATGGCCATCACTCTAACAGGTGGGTGCTAGGGCAGTTCACCTAGAAGTGATGGGCATAATACTTTATAAGCACCTGATAGCTGAAGGAGTCAGCATGGAAGAAGCTACTCATGGACCACTTGATTAATTTAAGGTCTTCAATTATTCCTAGAGGAGAGAACATGAGTGAATAATTTAGTGGGGCTGGTGTGCACTATGCTCATCAAAGCGAGTGGGTGAAATAATAACTATTAAATGACATAGGAGGTATCCGCTTCAGACACTAGCTGTCGGGTAGATAAAGATGGGCCAACGAGACCAAAAACAAATTATTAATGACAGAAGTATGAGTGAATACAAACATGCGATTTTATTGCATTATTGACGCTGTCACCAAAACACAGCCTGGCAATATGGGACTACTTTGATGTTGATTTGTCCATTTAAACTGTTCATCAGAGTAATGAAGTTTTGTTAATTATTTACTGGATATTACTAGCAGACATGTATAAATCAATAAATAGATATCATCTATTTAAAGATATACAGATAGGGAAAAAAAAAGTGCCACCACTTCACTATTAAGCTTGAGATGCATTGTTGGTCCACCGCATGGCATTTTAAATTTTTTAATTAATTAATTATTTCATACTATATTATTGCTGCCGATCTCTGGATTGCTGATGTGGAGCACCTCTGTTGATATGCAAGACAACACAAGTTCAAAGGAGTCGTTGTTTTAGTTCCGATCGGACTCCTGATGCTTAAATTAGAAAGAGTGTTTGGTGCGGAAAAGAAAAGGAAATTGGCAATAATAAGAGAATAAGAGACTTTTGATTGTTTTTGATAATGGTGTGGAAGAAGAGAGTATGGGATAGAATAACCTAATCTGTATGCTTGGTGTTTCAGATCCCCTTTTATAGAGGAGTCATTAAAGAGGATTCTTCGGAGTCTTGAGTTTGTAGAAAAGACTATCTTTTTGGCCTGTGGAAGGTCAAATTGTTCATCTGTAGGAGGTCAACTTGTTAACCTACGGGAGGTCAGCTCATCGATCTTCTAGAGGCTAGCTCATCGAGGTTGTGGTCTTGTGAGATCAGCTTGAGAGCCGATATAGCTTGAGGTTGGCAACGTGGTAGGTCTTTCTTTGGGGAAAAGAGAAAAAGAGATGAAGCCGGACTTCCCCTTCTGCTTCCACTATTTTCTAAATGCGGAGAAGAGAGCAGAGAGATTTCTGGAGAGAACCAGAGAAAGGAGGCGAGAGAAGAAGAATTTTGATCTGCACAAAAGAAGAACAGAATGACAGTCTGAGTTGATAGATGAGCTATGAGAGTTTGTACTTTGATCATCTGGCCCTATTTATATAGAGAAGGAGATATGGTTCCGTTACTATTGGAGGCCGAATTCACAGTGTGTTATAACCGTCCTTCCTCATATGGATCCTTTTAATTGTGGAGCTATAAGCTTTCCTCTTAATACATTTAAAATTCAAATATATTAGAATTTGGTCTTCCTGCATACCACGTATTGACCCATGATAGGCAAGTATATTTTATACCAGATCAGATATCAAAACACAGTTTTAATTATTTCTTTAGTTATCCTAAATATCTATTATTTTAAGTCGTGTCGTCATGTTGATCATGTTTCTTGAGTATTGACTTAGTTAATTCTCCATGCAACATTCAATTTATTTAAATTATTGACTAATAAAAAATTCTAAGAATGGAATTGAAAAAAGAAAAATTTAGTAATTAGTTTTGTTAGCCAACTCATTCCTTCTCCATGACTCGAGGAAGTTCATTTTAAAATTTAGACTTAGCCTAATTTATGATTGATTTTTTTTTTGTTGCTTAGAATTGGATATGTATTATATTTTTTTTGAATAAATATAATCATGAAAATCAACATATAAAACGTTCAATAACTGAGCTGGAGCTATGGAAGTAGAAATCCATAAAATGGTTCATGATTGGCTGTATATGTAGCAACTCAGTCAGGTGCATTAATCTTTATGTTAATATGGGTAGCCTTAAAAGAATAAAAATATTGCATTCAAATTTGATTGGCCTTTTTCCTAACGGTAACAAGAAAATACAATAAAGTCACCTTTCTAATTATCCATAGCTGTCTATGACCAAGTGTTGGAGCCGCCTCTAAATTCCAACAAGGGAAAAGCATCGAGGAAGCATGCACCAAGGCCAAGTTACGGACTCCATCCCTCAAACGGTTAAACCTAAACTTTTTTGGAAAAAATAAAAGGATCCTTGCATATCCCCCGGTTTGGAACCAAGGATGAAGCCAGAAAAGCAGTCCAGATTCATCCTCTTCCTCTGCAAGATATTGAACCCATCCTCATATCCGTCTACCTGCGTCCTCTCCTATTGAGATAGTACCTACCGACTCCCCTGGAATCTATTTAACTACCCCCTCCCAAATTCCCAAAATATACCTCCTCCCCCTTCCGAAAATACCCCCCTGGCCATCGGAAGAGGAGGGGACTAGGGGTACCAAAAAAAGTCCTCTTTTTTTCTGTTTGCCTCCATTAATGGCATCTATGGCGACCTTCCTCGCCAAAACCCCGATCTCAACCCCCCCATTCCCCAGTCCCCTCAAATACGATATCTCTCCTCGCCCTCTTCTCCCCTTCCCCCTCCTCGCTGCTCCCCGGCAGGCGGCGAGGACCCTCAGGAGCCGCCGGATCGCGTGCGGCCTCATCGAGCCCGACGGCGGGCGGCTGGTGGACCTGGTGGCGCCGGCGGGGCCGGCGAGGGATGTCCGGCGGAGGGAGGCGGCGGCGCTGCCCAAGCTCAGGCTCTCGCGGGTCGATCTCGAGTGGGTCCATGTCCTCAGCGAGGGGTGGGCGAGCCCCCTCCGAGGGTTCATGAGGGAAGCCGAGTTCCTCCAAGCACTTCATTTCAACTCGCTCCGCCTCCCGGACGGGTCGTTCGTCAACATGTCGGTCCCGATCGTGCTCGCCATCGACGACACCCAGAAGAAGGCCATCGGGAACCAGCGCAAGGTCGCGCTCGTCGACGCCAACAACAAACTCGTCGCCATCTTGAGCGAGTAAGAGAGTTTTTGTTGCCTTTTCCTTCGTAAAAATCTCTCCTTTTTATTGTTTTTTAGTGTTAGTGTTCTAACTAATCTGTGTGGTCTTTCTGATGATCAAAAATAGACTATACAATGCAAAATTATCTTTTTAGTTGCGAGTATAGTGAAAGAGGGGGTTTACTGCTGTTATATTTTGATGCTTATGGATGGATGTACTTAAGACTGCTTGAATCGTGTATGCTGGATTCTGTAAATTGTTTTATAGTGTGAATCGGTTAGTGAAGGATGTTATCTTCATAATTTCTACTGCGAGTGATGACTAGTGCTTTCTGTATTTATTTAACTGATTGATTTTGAGGTGTTGATAGGATTTTAGCTTCTTATTTTAGTTGTTTCAATTTTTCTAAGTGGATTGATTCGATATCAATGCTTGTAATTGGCTTTCAATGATTCAAAGGGCTCTGCTGAGATTTTTATTGCTGGGAAATCGACGGATGTTGGTAGGACATTCTTGTTAGTTTTTTTCTCCTACCATGTTTGGTGATACTTAAGTTTGACTGATATAGATTGCATAGGTTATTGAAGTTTCTGATCATGATGGAGGCTTCTGGTTTATGCATAGCTTATTTTTGTGATTTCATTGTTGAATTATATTTGTAATGTATTCGTAGTCTTACTTATAAAAAAATGTTTGCGTGAGTATAACGCAATTATGATGTTGAGCAAAAACTATTCACTTGTTGATGTGGATTGTGGAAACCCTATATCGCAACACGTGACCGGAGAGTCGTCTCTGAGAAGCTGATGACATCCGGTCAATGAGGACTCGACGACATGAATTTTATCAATTCAAATTATAGTTGGGATGATGTTATTAGTTAAACAGCTTTTAAGAATTTCTTTCACTTTTGTGGGTCCTACCTATGTATTTCAATGTAACATTATTGTTTTTTTTTCCTAAATACATATCAATATACTTAAAGTTCTAAAATTTGTGGAAGTGCCCCTAGCTGCATTATCTTAGACATGGGCTGGTAAAAATTGATCTCACATCTACCAACTAGCCTCGTAGGTGTCATGGTAGGCCCCGCTGTCATGTAAAGTTGCCTTTGCTAGGAATTCAACTTTGGGTTAATACTAAGTCACTGATTAGTCAAAAAGGAAAAAAAGAAGACACTGCTTTGTAATTCCATGAACTCTATTGACTTTGGATTATACTACATAGGAAACCCTATTTTGATGGTAAAAAGGCTTGTATTGCAATCATATGGGTGATTTGTCCTAGTAAGCAAATGGGATAATGATGCGCTGTATATATAATTAAAATTTCTCTTAGTAGTATGTGATAACCTTCCATCAATGATAAAATAGTTTAAGCTGTAGAATGTCTACATGTATGTATGCAGCTTATTATGTGCGTAAGACTTATCAATTATCTTATGATTTTAATTTTTTTTAATTATTAGTTTGATGATGCCAGTATAGGGTGATTGTGCCTTTATGTGAAAGTTCAAGATTAACTTTCTAGGGCTTTAGCATCTTGCATTAAATTTTACTACTATTACATTATAGTATTACTTATACATATTTTTTTCTTAAATTATTACTTCTATTACTTCACACTCATGCATATGAAAATGTTTATGTATGATTTTTTTTTTTGCAAAATCAAATTCTTTGGCCTTTTGAATCTAAATGTTCAGAGTCACAAGTTTCTTCTTACTACTTTGTTATATGTTCTGGATCTCATTATTAGTGTAACAGTGAGCACAGGAATCATGTGTATCTGGTTTAAAATTGAAGTATGGATCATATCTCATAGCATGTCCTGTTTTAGATGTTCCATTCTATATTGCGATTTGAAATTTATCAATAGTGTATTGTTAACATCTAATTTTGGAGCCTTGACAGTTTTATATTATGAGAAACCCTTATTAATGTTTGTTATGCTTATCTTGTAACATTTCTGAAATTATCAGTTCATGTTGATATTTGATTGTGAATTCATCTTAGGGTCTGGTGTTTGCGTTTACCTAGTTTATTTGAAATATAAGTAAACTGGATAAACTAGTATCTGCACTACTGTTTCATCATCTTAATGAAGTAAAGGGGGCATCTCGAAAAAAGATGACGTGCTAAACTTGATTAACTCGAGATTTTAGTGAGTTTAAGATTATGAAAACTTCAAGGACAATGGTATTTTTTATTTCCTCAGTGGAAGATTTTTCTGAAGTGTCCTTTCCCTTTGCTACTTCATCTTCCCTTTTCTTATTTCCTTTCCTTTTTGTCCTGTTCGGTCTTTCTGCCTGGATATTTTTCAAGTGGTGAGGTGATTCTAGACATCTGACTGGACCCTAATGCTTAGAAATCATTAAAGATTTAGGTCATACCTGAATCTGATGAGGCTTTATTTGTCAAACATGTAACAGTCACATGCTTTATTCCCTTTAAAAAATTGAGATATACATGTTTATTGTTGGTTTTCCTTATTTCTTGCTGTAATTTTTTCCCCAAGACATTCAGAGTTCCTTGTTTTAAAAATAAATATTTATTTTGATGCCTTTTTTATTGGGAATGCTCTTGGAACTTTTCTTCCTAGAGCAATGGTTACTAATGTATGAGTTCTGTGCTAGACATGAATATTGTAGACAATTCTATCTTCAAAACTATTAAAGGTAAAGATGAGGATACTTGTGGGTCCATTCTGCAGTATTAAAATTCTTGCAATGAAAAGCAGATCCTTCTAGACCAGCTGTTGTGCTAGGTTGATAAAGAATGGCACATGACTAGATTTCAGACATTTTTTCTGGCCACATAAGGTTTAGAGTAATGGCCAATATTTGACCATTATCTTGTTCTAATGGCCATTATTATAACTTTATACTGGGAATGATGGTCATTATTTGATAATTTCACTTTACTCTGGATAAAATAATGTTTATGAACTTGATTATCGATGCCAGATCGAAGAAATATTTTCTATCTAATTGACATCAAATATAACCTCATTTTCCTGTCATTTTCCATTATAACTGCTAATAACCGCTGCTATAGCCGCCATGCTTCTATTCCTAAATCAATCAAGTTAGGGGTGAACTGGTCTATTAACAGCTATTATTTCCATCATAATAGGACATAACATTTGCATAGGGTGTCTGTTATTATGCATGTACCTGCGGTGTCTCTATATGACATTAGTATGCATTTGACATACATGTGAAACCTTGCAATATGGAATTTTGAAGTGATAGAGACAAATGCAAAAAATAAGGAGCACAAAAAAGAACTTAAGGCCTTGCATGGATTATCAGGGAAGTTGGACAAGGGTATGGTGGCTGCTGCATCAGATTTTAATGAAACTTTTCTGGTGAAGATCATTGGGATTGGTCTTCTTGTTGAAGGAGTTACCAAATGATTTTGGGATTAGATATCATGATCTTTTCACAATGTATTAGGGGTATTTAAGGTTGTAATTGAGCTGAGCTTGCTCAAGCTTGGAACTGACCAAGCTTGTTTTGTTTATCATTATATTCAGCTGAATTTAAACTTATTTTTCAATTGAGCTGAAGGGGAGCCTATTTGATCAGCTCGATAATCCTAAATCGTGTTGTAATCAACTTGAGATTAAACAAAGCTTGGTTCAATCTTAAATGAAAATTCAATTCTTGATTCAAGCTTGGTTTAGAATTTGGTTCAGACCTCAATTAATATTTAATCAGTCCAAAACAAATGCACCAATCAAAATCAAGTTCAAGTTTGGTTTGTTTAGCTTCGAGCCAAGTTTTATTGTATCTCTTCTTGGGCTGAGCTTGAGCGGAGCTCGAGCTTTTCAATTTGTTTGACAGCCCTATGGGTATTCTACTTAATGATCCAAATCCCCACCTAAAAAAGCTAGGTAAAGGGTTATTACTTAGGGTCCTTGGCCTTGCTTCAGTAGCCAAGATCTCCTCAACACATACCTATTGTGAGACTAAACACATTCGTGTGCAGGTTCTCACACACACTTCTTGTTAAGCTGGGGTGTTCTTGCAAAGGGAAGGGTCCAATCATAAACACCAATAGCGACTTGTGATCAGCTCCAAAAGGGCCTATGCTGGCCATGGGTTACTTCAACTCTGATATCATTTGTAATGATGCAGGGCTTCCCCCAAAAAGTCCATCTAGAAGGTTATTATTTGAGGTTTCTTGGCCTTGCTCAAGTATCCAAGATCTTCCCAATGTAGATCTGCTATGGAATTAGGCACATAACCTTGCAGGCCCTCACATTTTCCATTTAAGCCTTAGCATCCTTTCCAATGGAAGGATCCTACCTTGAACGCCATAACCACCTCGTATTCATCCCAAATTGCAACATCCCCTAGCCCTATGGGCTGTGGATTGTGTCTGCTTTGATACCATTTCTAGCAATCGAAAACCTAACCTAGAAAGGGCTGGCTAGAAGTTATTTATTGGGGTCCTTGGCCCTGCTTAAGTATCCAAAATCTACTAATGCACACCCATTGTAGGACTAAACAAGTGCTTGCATGGGTCTTTGCATCCCATCTAGACACAAGGTTTTTAACTTTTTTCTTTCTTTGACAACTTTGCAATAGGTATTCCATTATATAGAATTACTGCTGAAAGTGCTAATCTTTCAGTTGCCACTTTAAGTTTCTTCTCAGAAAAATTTAACTTATTATGCATTCATTTCTAAGGTATTTCTCTATTTTCCTCTCAAGTCCCTATTGTTTATCATCTATAAAGATGCATGCCAGGTTCTCTTCTTGGATAGAGGTATTCCATCATATAGAGTTACTGCTGAAAGTGTTAATCTTTCAGTTGCCACTTTAAGTGGCTTCTTAGAAAAAATTAACTTATTATGCATTCATTTAAGGTCTTTTCTCTATTTTCCTTCTTAAGTCCTTATTGTTTATCATCTATAAGGTTGCACTCCAGGTTCTCTTCTTGGATAGAGAGAACAAAAGCATTCTGCTTTTTTCTGTCTGGCGTATTGTACCTTTAGTTAAGAATCATAGCCCATCACTTCTCTTTGTTGGAGATTGTAGTTTGATAGTAGCTGCACCTCTAGCTATAGAAAAGAGTTGGCTGTGCTACTGGTTTCAAACCAATTACCTGTCAGATTAACCACATCATTTTATGGTCATACCAATATAATGCATTTCTTATAGGTTCTTTGCAATATTCTAGATAATGCAATATCTTGACTGTTTGGCTAGTTTTTCAGACTTTGTTCATTTTACTTCAATCCATCATATGAATCATCATACTTTAGATATTCTCCGGAAAGCTCCAATCAAAGTTGTCTATACCGGTACCGGAACTCGTACTAGTCGCCCAATGGTACGGTACGGTGTTGGTACCATGCCATTCTGGTCCGTTTCGGATGTATTTTTATTTTCAAATTTTGAACCGAAGTTGGTAGATGATTTGTTGACTTTAATGTAAAGTTTGAAAATTAAAAAAGTTTGAAATGGGAAAAAAATAGTGTCGACACAAGATGAGCTGGAGAGGGAGGAGGAGAGGGAGAGGGAAAAAAGGAGGGAGTGGGTAGAGAGGGAGAGGGGGAGGGAGAAAAGGAGAGAGGGGGGAGGGGGAGAGAGAGAGAGGGAGAGGGAGAGGGAGAGGGAGGGATGAAGGGAGGAAGGGGGAGGGCGAAGGAATGGAAACTCTAACCCTAACCCTAACCCGACCGAGAGAGAGGGAGAGGTAGGAGGGAGTGACCTACCGGAGGGTGGGGGGCAGGCTATTGCGAGTGGCTAGGCGGACGCAGGGTTGAGGGGTAGGTGGTGTTTGTAAGCGAGGCATTTCTTGAACAGCGGGGAGTCTCTCTTGGGTATTCCGAGCCACCGAGAGGTGAAGAATCGAGGCTGAACCACATTAAATAGCTGGGAGAGGGGCAGTCTAAGTGAACCAGCCTCATTTCGTTTTAAAGGCTTGAACCATGTTGGCTTTCGACTGGTTCGGGATGGTTTGGCATTCCTTGGCTCTAATACTATTTCTTAAAATGGAGACTACTGATTGCAGTATATTCGAACTAGAATCGGCGCCAAGACTCATACATCTTGTCCTTTTGAAACAAAATCAATGACGAAATGGTGATAGAGCATTTGCGCAAATGACATTGCTAGGCATTGTTGTTCTATTCCACTTGTTTGCTATGATTTGCATTTGTTATTTGTTATATGTTTGTTATACTTATTAGTGCATCACCTTTCGTACATAGAAGTTGTTAATATTTTATTTTACATGTTGGAGGAAGTTTTAGGATCATCATTAGCTCTAGGCTCCAGTTGGTTGGACAAATATACGATATCTAATTATCCTTCAACCTTGTATGAAAACATATGTGTAATATTTGATTATTCTTCCATCCTGTATTGAATAAAGGTCATCTTGTGTTGCCTATATCTTTAAAACATCTGTGCATTATAGGGATTTTTATTTTTTACAAGTCTTTGATGTGTTGTGCGCAATTCTAGTAGAAAGCCTTTTAGTCAATTAACTTCTCTACTCGGCTACAAAGTTTATTTTGTACACAGCAGGGGGTTCTATTTTTCTCTTAATAGGAGTTCTAGGTATGGGTTTATATGGTTCCAATGAACCAACATTAGATTTTGAAAGATTAACTAATCAATCATATCCTGTGGCATTGGAAATAATATTATATTTTGGTTTCTTTATTGCTTATGCTGTCAAATCGCCGATTATACCCCTGCATACATGGTTACCAAATACCCATGGAGAAGCACATTACAGTACATGTATGCTTCTAGCTGGAATCTTATTAAAAATGGGGGCATATGGATTGATTCGGATCAATATGGAATTATTACCCCACGCTCATTCTATATTTTCCCCCTGGTTGGTAATAGTTGGAACGATGCAAATAATCTATGCAGCTTTAATTTCTCTCGGTCAACGCAATTTTAAAAAGAGAATAGCCTATTCCTCTGTATCTCACATGGGTTTTACAATTATAGGAATTGGTTCTATAACCGACATGGGACTCAATGGAGCCATTTTACAAATACTCTCTCATGGATTTATTGGTGCTGCACTTTTTTTCTTGGCGGGAACGAGTTGTGATAGAATACGTCTTGTTTATCTCGACGAAATGGGAGGGATATCTATCCCAATGCCAAAAATATTTACCATGTTCAGTAGTTTCTCGATGGCTTCTCTTGCATTGCCAGGAATGAGTGGTTTTGTTGCGGAATCAGTAGTATTTTTTGGAATAATTACTAGTCCAAAATATCTTTTAATGCCAAAAATACTAATTACTTTTGTAATGGCAATTGGAGTGATATTAACTCCTATTTATTTATTATCTATGTCACGTCAGATGTTCTATGGATACAAGCTATTCAATGTTCCACACTCTAATTTTTTGGATTCTGGACCACGAGAACTATTTGTTTCAATTTGTATCTTTCTACCCGTAATAGGAATTGGTATTTATCCTGATTTCGTTCTCTCGTTATCAGTTGACAGGGTACAAACTATCCTATCTAATTACTTTTATAGATAGTGTTTCATTAATGAGACAAAAAGTCTTATAATTCTTTAATTTTAAGATTTTTTTTTTAATCGTTCGCTGTACAATGCAAAAAAATAAAGTGAATTAGAATTGTAATGAGATGTATTTCGAGTTTTTGTTTTGACTGGTTGTCAAAACAAAAACTCGAACAAGCAAACTTTCGTTATATATGGGACGATATTCTTATGTATTTTTCATGTAGCTTATTCAATTAGATGTTAATGTGAATGAACCATAACTATGTAAACCTATTCCTAATAGATTGACCCCAAAATAGCATATCCAAATTATAAAAAACCCTATAGAAGCTATAAGTGCCGAATTCGTACCTTGTAAACTTTGATTTGTTCTAGTATGTGAATAAATCGCGAATATGGTCCAAGTAATAAATGCCCAAGTTTCCTTCGGGTCCCAACTCCAATAAGATCCCCATGCTTCATTAGCCCATACTGCTCCACAAAGAATGCCTATGGTTAAAAAGGTAAACCCTAAACTAATCATACGATAACTCCAATAATCCAAACGCTGAGTCAATTGATATTTGTAATAATTTCGAAATGAAAGAAAAGAAGTGTTTTTAAAAACGCTTCTTCTTTTTTCATTCAAGTATTTAATCTCACCAAAGAAAAATGATCTAATTAAGAAATTATTGCTTTTACAAAAAAAAATTGATGTTGTTTCGAAATGTAATGACTAGAAGAGCGATTGATAATAACGATCCGCATAAAAGAGCTGCATAGCTCAATAACATCATACTTACGTGCATCATTAACCACTGAGATTGTAGAGCAGGTACTAATATTGCGGATTGATGCATTTCAGTTGAAAGACCCGACGTAGCGAAACCTTGAGTAAAAATAGTACTTGGGGTAGTTATTGTGCTTAAATCATTTTTATGGTTCAATTTCTTGGAAATTATATGAATAATAAAGAAACTGCATGAAAGGAAGATTAATGACTCGTATAAATTACTTAACGGAAAATGTCCCGAGGAAATCCAACGAGAAACTAATAATCCTGTTATAGAGAAAAAGGTGGCTATCATCCCTTTTTCCGATGAATCACGTAATCCTACGATTTCGTAGACTAATAAGTTCATGAAATGAATCGTAATCACAATTGAAATGATCGAAAAAGAGATATTAGTTAATATATGTTCTAAAGTCACAAATATCATAAAAAAAGGTGTCCCATTACAGAATTGAAATCGGAAATCGGAAATGGAATCTTAGTCTTAAAATGAATTCATCAACAGATGATGCCTTTCAAGGAAAAAGTCTTGACACAGCATTTTCCCACTGTCTCATCTATCTCATAGATGAGTAAGGTTGGCTAAAGCACCAAAAAAATAGTAAGTAAGAGAGCACCACCAGGATAAAGATAAAAAGGATCAACAAATTATCCAACGACACTTGGGTACACTTCTTTTTAACCATGCATTCCTTTAGGTTTAGCTCAGTTTGGCCCTGCCTCCTTCTCTTCCCAAGCTTCTTGGAGCTTGGTCAAAACTCGTCCGCATGTCCTGTCCAAGTGAGAATCTTTCTTCCTGCCCCTCCAGCTCCCATTTTAGCTTATCTTTCTTCTGTCATCGGTGATGGGAACCCTGGTAGGAATTAAGGAGGGTTCTGAGTGGGTAGGTTTGATGCTAGCTTTGTTGCCTTGGCATTGGCTGATTAAAGATATCCTCGCAAAGGCGCCATCTTAAGTAAAAACATGACTTTCAGAACAATTAATTATCTTGGTTAATGAACCTCTTCGATTGTTGCAAAATGAAGAAATGATTTCTAAGATGCCTTTAGGGGTGTCAGTGGGCTAGGTTGGGCCGGACGGGCCTAGTGTCAAGCAATCATGAAGTTTAACTGTCAGGCTTGAGCCCGATCTAGCCTGGATCATGTTCAGAGGTGTTAGGCCCAAGTCCAACCCAGTTCAAGAACCTTTTTTGGAGCATAGCTGGGCTAAAATTGGGCCTTATTCATTTTTTTTACTGATTTCCCAGCCCAGGCTCATTCCAAAATTTAGTTAAATATCTATTTTCAGGCTGAAGCCTTGGCCCATGGCCCTAAAACTTGAGCTTGGGCCCATGGCGCTAAAACATGACACATGCCCTATTTTTTTGCAGTTGGTTCTTTGGGCCGATTGGGCCAGCCGAGCCCATTGACAGCCTGGATATTTGACTCAACAACCTTGAAAACAATAAAATGTTATTACTATTTTTAAAGTGCTCTATGGCCGGTTAACTTTTGGAAGGAAATAATCTTAAAGAAAGGTAGCTGTATGTGTTTATGGTCATCGTGAATAGTCTAATCTAATATTGTAAGTAGGATAATGTAGTAAAATGTCTAGTATTTATTAATGATTCCTAATAAATTATCTTGTAGGGTAAAGGATTCATTAATGATTCCTAATAAATTATCTAGTATTTATCTGCAAGTGAAGAGTTGGGGGAGTTATGTTTCCTCCGATCTTATGCTGGATACTTCCTTAAGTAATTTAACAAATTTTTCTTGTAAATTTTATACTATCTATATGCTACTATTGAAGACTTGAAATTATCAATCCTTTTTCTTTTAAGAGAAGAGTTGGGCGGGAAGTTATGTTTCCTTAAACCTTATGCTGGTCTAATTTTTATTTCTTTAGCTACAATGGGAATTTAGCCTTTTATATAAGAAATAAAAAAGGATCTATAATTCCACTGAAGAGGAGATGCTCCTGAACTGAAAGGTATGAAGTATGAACACTATGGTCGAGCTACCAATTTCTTCTCTTTTATGTAAGGATAGACGGTTAAAGCTTATGACATATATTATTCTGAAGTTTGAGATTAAATATTTTTTAACATATAATTATTTTAAAAAGTTAACAAAAATGTTTAAAGCAATGGAGCATGTTGAATTAGCTTGTCAAACATCTAGAATCCGGTGAAAATTCAGACAATATTGTTCTTAGGATTTTTGGACTTTAGGAAGCTTGCCTGCCCCTATATCCTGGTTCAGATACGTGTACCCTATTACCAGAAAATGTGTTGTTCTGTATTCTCAATGCATGCACAGGAGTTAAAACTAATATTTCATATATTTGAATGATTTTTTCTGCTACTTTAAAAAATTATTATGACCATTGTCCTAATGAATCATTATATTTCCAATCAGATATATATGTCATTTAGTAAACAGAAAAAATGAAGAATATATGTAATATGCATGGATTCTATTTTAACTGGTGTATGACAAATGTGTCTGAGTGCAAGTATGAATTGATCTACCCTATATGCCAGGTTTTATAAACTGGTTTTTGAATCAGTTGCTCACATTCTTTTTACAAGGGTTTTCTAAGTGATGTCCATAAAAATAATACATCCTCATGTAATACAAATATGTTAAGAATCACGAAACTGTTCTTACCAAAACGATCCTTAGATGCTTGTTCAAACTAATCAAAGATGGGCAGAAGTTACATAAACCGCTTCAAGTATTGTAGATTTCAAGATATGGATTTGCTAGTCTGAATATTTGGATATTTGTTAGGACTGTTGGCAATTCTGTATTAACAAGTTCTTGCCTTTCCAAGTCTATAACATTAAATTGCCATATTGATTTCTGTGATGGAGAAAGGGATTTATTTAAAGTCACTAGGAATAAGTGCTACAAGTGGTTTAAAATTGCTTACTCTATGTGGAACCTGGAGATTCAAGGATCAACATAGACATATCCTGAGTAGACCATAGAACTAAATAGTGTAACAAAAATACAATATTTTGAATTGAATATAGGTCTGGATAAAACATGCTGATATAATGAGCTTTTTAATAACAATTCATGCTTTAATCAATCATTAGATAATAGTATAGATTAATCAAGGAAATAATGACCATAATCTTTACCATCAAGCATTGTCCCATGTATGTACTGTCAGCATATGAAGCCTCATTTGCCAATGATTCCTACTGAGAGTTACCTCTAGTGTTATGGCAAACCTTGCCAAATTCTTTTTCAAGGGTGAAGTCCATGTTGCCTTAGCTTATCTCATCTTCCTGAAATCCTTTGACAAAGCATTGTCTTAATAAGCCCTTGCTCCTTTATTTTCCTTGCACTTCAATTTCGTAAATATTTATGTTGTATCAAGAAAAAAAAGAAACTTCATACACTTCAGATTGCAGTAACACATGTATGTACAGAGTTAAATTTTATCATAATTTCTCTGGCATTGCGTGAATGAAGTGTGATGTAATGCAGAAGAAATTGAGCAGAGATGAAGGAGATTTTTAGCATAAATTTGAATACACAATTAAATGTTCGAACAAATATTACATGTTAACATCTAGTGCTTCAATAAACAAATTTTTTGTTATGACCCATTGTATACATCGATGTGCAGTTCCAATATATATCATTCCATGACTTGTCATACTGATCTATACCGCCCCATACCAAGCGTGCTATACCATACTGATACCAAATCGGGTCTTAGTATGTGAGGTTCACCAAGTTTTGGTACACCGAACCGACCCCTATATTGGATGTACTGACACTATACCAGCATGGTACCTATATAGGTCCGGTACTGAGATGACGAACCTTGTATCATTCTCATTCTAAGTTTATATTTAATGCGAGATTCATATTTCCCCAATGCATCAAACAATTGCCATTGCAAAATTAACCTGTAGATTCCATACCATATGAATGGTAAGTACAATTGTTAGATGGGACCCACCTATAGTTCTAATGTAGCTGTTATATAGTATGTGATCCTTCATCTGCACAATATCAGTTATATACCATGTACTTATTGTTGGACCAAAGAAGAATGACATGCATAGTGCTCTTAGTTTTTTGGAATGTGGATGCCTTAAAGACATCTTATGTTACAAATAGTACTGTGAGACATGCTAACTTTAAAGCCAAGGTGTCTGACTTTTTCTAGTTAATATAGCAATATAGCAACCACCAAGGTCTGCCGAACTGGTACCGAAACCCGTACCGGTCGGTGGATGGGCGGAAACGGCATGCCTATTTTTTTTTGGAGTTTTTCAAGTTAATTTAATTGGTAATCAATCTTGTTGAACTTTTTCAATTATTTTAAGTCTAATTTGATTTTTTTTTAATATTTTTTGATGTTTCTATGATCCTAGTTTAACCTAAAGGATGCATCTTATTGTTTTAAAATGATACAAAACATAAAATAATTGGTGAGATGCTGCATGCTACAAGAAGCAACATGAAATATCCTCAAATCAAGTAGTGAGGTGAAAAATATAAAATAATACAATCTGTTACATATGTTTAATGTATAATATATATACTGATATCTAAAATCTCGTCGAATGGTGATGCCCCTCGTAGATATCCGAATTATTAGCATAGTCCGGAGGTATATCATCCCACCTTTCTAACCAAACAGCATTGTAGTCTTATATGTTCATCCTATAAGGAACACGCTTCGGGTTATAAGCACTCTCGGATCTCTTGTTGAAGCTCTGGCTCTGAGAGGAGTCCTAGGCCTAGGTCACTGTGCACATAATCACATCAAAATTTGAATAAATGGACATCAAATTTTATTGGAGAGTAGCTTGCATGTCCCTAAATACACTTTTGAGTTTTGATGTTACATTTTTTTAATTTTATTTGTTTATATTTTTTTTATTTTTTAATCCGAAAATATATTTTTAATTTTTAAAAATTATATATAATTCAAAAAATAAAAATTTTATGTCATCATGTAAATCATCCATAGACCTACAACATATAATAAATTGGAAGCCAAATCAAAAATTTTGGCATAATCTCTTCTTATTTTGCAAGTTTCGAGCTATTTTTTCAAGCCCAAAAAAAATTTAGAAAAAATGAGATAGGAGAGGGGAAGCACACCTTATTTAGGATTGGATCTTCCTTCAATCACGTTGAATCGGTGTGATTTCGCAAATTGGGGGGAAGGAGGAGTTGTTTAGCCGTCTTACGGCTAAACAAACTTTCAAAAAAAACTGTTGGGGCCTTCCTAACACTTTTTTTTAACAAAAGAAGCGGAGGGGGAGGGAGCTCGGTTCCGAACTAGGTCGACTCGGTGCGAACCGTCGTTCGAACGGAACTGGTTGGCCGATTTAGTTAAGCTCGGGCATTTTTTGACCGGTTCTGATCGGTTTGGAACCTGTTCCGGCTGGTTCGGGGCTGGAATCGATTCCATTAGGCGAACCGACCCAGTTTTCCATTGGGTCGGCTCGGTACGGTTCAACCTACCTTGATGACCACTTTCATCCGAAGCTCTCAAGTATGTGTAAAATACATTAATTATCTAAGCTTTCTTTCTAAGGATTTATTCACATTAGAAATTCTTGCTGACCTATATTGGCTCTATACACAAAATCTTACCTTTTAGCATTTCCAATACATATCTACATTAGCTTACCTCCACTTTGAGCATCTTATTGCCAATTATTGCTTGATAGCTCGCTTTAGAAACTTAAATAGTGCTTTGCATGCATATGGTTAAAGTAAGTAGGATTTTGATTGTTAACTGATTATCATAATTAACCTTAGTTGAAATAACATCATATTTTCTATAATATTTCATGTTTTGAGGGGTGTGAAATGTGTTAGCATTTAACTACTGTATTTTGTTAATCTCATTTTAGAGTTTTAATTGGATGTCTTCTCACTTTTTCTTTCAGCATTGAGATCTACAAACATAACAAAGAAGAAAGAATTGCAAGAACTTGGGGAACAACTGCTGAAGGCTTGCCATATGTTAAGGAAGCTATTGAAAATGCTGGAAACTGGCTAATTGGAGGAGATTTGGAAGTTACAGAGCCAATCAAGTACAATGATGGTCTTGATGGCTATCGGCTGTCACCTGCTCAACTCCGTGAAGAATTTTCGAGGCGCAATGCTGATGCAGTATTTGCTTTCCAGCTTCGAAATCCTGTACACAATGGGCATGCTTTACTCATGACAGACACACGTAGACGTCTTCTAGAAATGGGCTACAAGAACCCAATTCTATTGCTTCATCCACTGGGGGGCTTCACCAAAGCAGATGATGTACCACTTGGTTGGAGAATGAAGCAACATGAAAAGGTTCTCACGTTAAACTATCAGATATATCTTTTAGCAATAGCAATATACTGGATCAAACTCTTGTTATCCATTTCATTCCTGCATCAAATTTGATGTTTGTATGTCTGACCGAATTTTGTCATCCCAATAACACGTAGTTGAAACTCTGCTTAATCCTTTTTTTCTTTCAAAAAGAAAACTAGGACATCATATGGATGCTTATAAGTGGTTCATGAGTGCTAAAAATTCTTTTTTGCTTCCCCTGGTTTATTACAGGTTCTTGAGGATGGTGTACTTGACCCAGAGACAACAGTAATTGCAATATTCCCCTCTCCCATGCATTATGCTGGTCCGACTGAGGTGCAGTGGCATGCAAAGTCTCGGATAAATGCTGGCGCGAACTTCTATATTGTGGGTAGAGACCCAGCTGGTATGAAGTACCCAAAACAAGACAAGGACCTTTATGATCCTGATCATGGAAAGAAAGTTCTGAGTATGGCTCCAGGACTTGAGAAGCTTAACATTCTACCGTTCAAGGTATACTGACTGACCCTATGAAATTTTTCAACTCTAATGAAGACTAGCAATTCAGACATCCATAGCATCTCGCATGTGCATTCAAATATGATGTTTTGCTTCATGTGCATGAAAAATTAGAATTGGACATGGGAAGGTGCCATACCTCAGTCATTTATATGCATATTCTTTTTTCAATTGTATACACATCGAATTATGATCTTCGAAGGTGGGAGACGGTTTTGGGGGGTGGGGGGGGGGGGAGTTCTGAGTATGGCTCCAGGACTTGAGAAGCTTAACATTCTACCGTTCAAGGTATACTAACTGACCCTCTGAAATTTTTCAATTCTAATGAAAACTAACAATTCAGACATCTATAGCATCTCGCATGTGCATTCAAATATGATGTTTTGCTTCATGTGCATGAAAAATTAGAATTGGACATGGGAAGGTGCCATACCTCAGTCGTTTATATGCAAAATCTTTTTTCAATTGGGTACACATCAAATTATGATTTTCGAAGGTGGGAGAGGGTTGGGGGGAGGGGGAGCGAGGGAGAGAGAGTATGCCAGCCTTGTAGGAGTTCAGATAGTAGTATATATAAGATCTGCCAAACCGCTCGGTTTGGCTCGTACTGAGCCGACCCAGTGGGGATTGGGTTGATTTGCCTATTTTATTTGGGATCGGCTTCCAACCAACCGGAACTGGTCCCGAATCGATAGAAACTGGCCAAAACGGGCTGAAAGCGGTGTGAATCATTCGGTTTGCACCGAGTTAGGCCGGTTCCGAATTGGCCCACTTCTCTCTCTCTTTTTTGTTTTAAAGAATGGTAGTTTCTCAGGCCTTCCCAACCTATCCGAATACATCTTCTTCCCCACAACAAAACATACGCTGTTTCAGCACGATTGAAGAAGAATCCAATCCTAAATAAGGTATGCTTTCTCTCCCTTATCTTATTTTTTCTTCTTTTTTTTGACGCCAAAAAATATCTTAAAATTTGCAAAATAAGTGGAGATCATCCTAAAATTTTTGATTTTGGCTTGATTTTATGATATGTTATAGATTTATGGATGAGCTATACAATGTCATAAATTTTTTAATTTTTAGGTCATATATGGTGCTGGTAGTTATCCCGACGTATTTGTACTTGAAAATTTTCACAGGAGGTTCGAGAGTTGATGAAGAAACACTTAGCTGATTTCAAAATAGCAAAGGGGAGAATTTTCAAGAAGGCGGAGGTGGACCGCCGAGTGGCAAAACCATCTTTCTATTACTCCAGGGAGTCAAAGAAGGCATCTGTTCCAAATGACGAGGAGACACAGATCCATGCGCTATTCAGACGAGTCTGGATGATCAGTGGCAGCAGGATGAGGTGGCCATACATAGGGCTCGATTTTGGCCCTCATACTATGAGTCGGGCTTTGGTTCTGTAAGCAGTAAGATAGATCCAGAGTTCAGGAGGATTTTCTCAGTTAGGAAGGCCGTCAGCAGAGGCGGTGGCCATATTGCATCTATGCTAGAAGCTTTTGGTAGTAGAAAATCCTCTAGGGAGACTCCACCAGGAGCCATCATCCATGATTTAGATCCACTTGCTTTCTCCAGCAAAGATTCGAAGCAGTAAATGATTGACACAATGCTAAAGAAGGATAAAAAGGATATGTGGTGAGCTATTGGATGCTGGTTCTACTTCAGCCACATCCCAACGAATATGGTAGATAATACGTACTATAGATTTGTATTTTCTCTATATAGGCTATCGATCCTGGTGTAGATCCTCTAGGATTGAAGGACATCTACAGTGAGCTTCTTGAAAATAATAAGGATGAGCTAGAGAAGTGGATTGTCTCTTACAAGAGTAAGTGGCTGACAAATGGACTGACAATGATGTGTGATGGTTGGACCGATCCTATTAGATAAAGCATTATTAACTTCTTGACATATTGTGATATGAGACTTTCTTTCATAAGTCGCTTGATGCTTCCGATCCGGTACACAATACTGTATATCCTCAGATTGATAAAGGAGGTGATTGATCAGGTAGGAGAGGAGAATGTTGTGCAAGTCATCACTGATAATGGGCTACAATATAAAATCACCGGAAGATCATGATGGAGCGACGACCACATATTTTCTAGACCTCGTGCTGTATATTGTATCGAGCTAATGTTAATAGACATTGCGATGATTAATAGGGTGCAACAGATAGTGGAGACAGTCTAAACCATCACCAGATATATTTATAGTGATGCATGTGTTCTATCACTAGTGAAGAGGTATGCAAGGGGAGAGGTCTTTTTACTAGGTGTGACGGTTTGCTACCAACTACATTGCACTTGATAGCCTTCTTGAGAGGAAAGCAACCCTATGTCAGATGTTTGTTAGTTCCGAGTGGTAGGAAAGTAGATTTGAGGGCCGACATTGAAGAAAGCACTGTCGAGGACTTGGTGGCGAGGCAGATATTCTGACAGCAAGCCGAGAAGATAGTGAAGGCTATCAAACCATGGTACGAAATGCTTCGGGCTATAGACAATGAGAGGTTTCCTCAGATGGGCTTCTTGTATCATATGATAGAGAGGGCAAAGATTCGGATCAAGGAGACAGATCCGACGTATGTCCAAGATTACATTGATATCATTAAGCGGTAGTGGGACTACTAGATGGATAGAAACTTGTATCTAGCAATAAGTAAGAATATTGAAAATTAGACTGCTCCTGTACTTGTACAATTTTACTAAGACAATTACGAACTCTATCTGCAACATACTGCATGAATCTAAGGTTTCAGTACACCGTATCTAGAATTGATATGGATGAACTTTTGGCCACTCTGCATAATGTGATTTACAAGATGGAGCCTGATCTAAAAGTCGCAGCCTAATATTTAGAAGAGGTAAGTTAACTAATTTATTCAATTATTAATATTTTATAATATAGTTTTTTTTCACAAATGAAAATATTTAGAGAGGGCACTGGCAGCTTTGGAGTCTCGGCAGCTGTCATAAAAAAAGTATGAATTCAGGTATGTTACAAATCAGAAGGACATTTACCTGACGTTAGATGATTACTAATATGATACTATCTTATATGTAATTTTTTCAATATTTTTGCAGTTAAATGGTGGATTCATTTTGGTTTGTTCGCGAAAAATCTTAAGTTGCTAGCTATAGGGATCCTCTCCTAGACGGTCTCCTCAATTGGCTGCGAGAACAGCTAGTTCAACTTCGCCCTCATCCACAGCAAGCAGAGAAACCGTCTACCGTAGAAGTGCCTTAACGACCTTGTATATTTTTACTACAATTTGAGGTTGAAGTTAAAGTGCATTTAGTAAGAAATGGATCTAAAGTACATAGATTTGATCCATAGTACTTTCGTTGACGATGGGGATGATCCTATGATCGGATGGCTTGTGGGCCAGCAGCAAAACCTAGAGCTTGATGAGCGAGGATCGCCTTCACAGCCGGCTAATTTCGTAGCCAGCAAGGCTAGGATCGATGTTGGACAATGGGCAGATTGCAATATTCTATGCATCCTTTTAACTGATCAACCACAACCACAGGAGTCATTGGGGAGCCGATCATCACATGACTTGTTTGAGACATCCTTTCAGAGATGTGATCGAGAGATGCTTAGGCTAGGCCATTACGCTATTCGGTCGACTTGGTCAGGTAGGCAACATTCATCCTCCCAACATAGCCAGGCAGAGGGGCACAAAAAACAAGTAGGTAGAGGGCCACGAATGGTAAGCATGTAGCTACTCAGCATACCAAAAAAAAAGGCACCTGCAGCCTCCATGGAGAGTGTGGAGGAGCCAATTCACTCAGATTCAGGGACTAGGAGCAGCAACAACGATGACAATTTTAGTGGTCATGGATCTGTTGGTCAGAGAGAGTGGAGGATATAAGACCATCGTTCATGAGACAGCCGCAGAGTGGTTTTCGATTCACCGGTGAGTTCCAATTTACGCATGCTATATAGTATAGGGACCACGGTGCACGATTTGGTAGAGTCTGCAAGGATATGATTGCATATAGGAGACGAGCTCTTCGAGGTCATTCAAAAGGACACGATGCAGCTGTAGATGATCTTGTACATGGAGTAGGATCAATAGACGTATCAAGTTCCGAGTCTTATACTAGATCCTATTATCCGCGGTCATAGGCAACCTATGATCCATATGGATATGAATATGGATATGGTGCATCTGAGGCATTGTCTTTCGGTGGCCATCTTACATAGACCGAAACATCTTACAAGTCGGATTTTGTTGCGAGCATATTTGGATGGACTCTTCCATAGCCATATTATCAGTCAGAGGATACCTCTCAAAGCCAGAGCTTCAACGAGAGATCAGAGAGTGGTTATAACCCAGAGCGCATTCATTATGGGATGAAATACAAGACTACAACGCCGCTTGGTTAGAAGGGTGGGCTGATATGCTTCGTGACTATGTTAATGATCTGGATATTTACGAGAGGCATTGCCTCTTGACGAGGTTTTAGATATCGGTATGTATGTTGTACTTTAAATATATGTAATTAATTATATTATTTTATATTTTCTACTTCACTAGTTGATTTTAGGATATTTCATGTTGCTTCTTGTAGCATACAACATCTCACTAATCATTTTGTATTTTGTATCACTTTAAAACAATAAAATACATCATTTAGGTTAAACCGGGATCGTATAAGCATCAAAAAACATCAAATTATACTTAAAATCATTGAAAAAGTTGAAAAAATTGATCAAACTTAATTAAACTTGAAAAACTTAAAAGAAAAAAATTAGGCATGCCGGTTCGGAACCGGCACGGCCAAACATACCATATGTCAGTACAGTACCGTGCTGACTCGCCCACCGACCGGTACGGGTTCCAGTACCGATTCTGCAGACCTTGAGTATATGTTTAATAAAATTGGTGTCCTGATTTTCTCAAGTTTACAGATTTGCAAATTGTGCCATCTGATTCTCGATTTCTGATGAAACTTGTTAGCTATTACAAGTTTACCAACGTCCTTTTATATTGTTTTCTTTTCCTATAAGTTATTTAGGTAGCATGGCTTAAGCCGATGGCGTAATTTAGCTGCTATCCTATTATAACATCTGTTCTATCATGGTAATATCAGCTTCCATATTTCATTTTCATTGTTTGTCTGCCTAAAATAATATTTTTGAATTGAAATCTGAGTTCAAGTAATAATATTTTAATCTACAAGGACATCATGAAATTACACTTTATCTCACCATTATTAATCTATAATGACTAACAACAGCCATTACTTTATACTCCAAAAAATCCTGTCCAGGGCTGAGCTGGGTTGATCATGGTCATTGTTTACATGGCATTGGTACCTAACGATTTTAGAAGAGCTTAATTATTATGGGACATCAACATTACTCAAAACTTTCAAAGTATACACCAAATTACCATTTTGAGTGACTTATATGTCAGTAGCGATCATAACCTCAGCGTTATACTTCATGCTGACTGCGGCAACATTATATTTCATGCATCGGGGCTTGGTTTGGTTTATTATTATTCATTTTTGGATGACTAGGTTGCTGCATATGACATAAAGAAGCAGAAAATGGATTTCTTTGATCCTTCCAGGCCTCAAGATTTTCTGTTCATCTCTGGCACGAAGGTAATTTACTTTACTGTTCACATGTGATAAATAACAGCTTGTTTCAAGTGATACTGAAATGATTTGGTTGGGACATACAGATGCGGTCTCTTGCACAGAACAGACTGGATCCACCAGATGGCTTCATGTGTCCAGGTGGATGGAACGTACTGGTTGAGTACTACGAAACACTGCTGCTGGAAGCTGTATCAAATTGAACTGCAACACACTGGCATAGAGTGCAGAAATTAGGCTCCTTCGAGCTGCAATTAATTCTATGAGATTGTGAACAGTATTTTCAATCTGTGTGCAGCAAACTGTATGTGGTGTGAACAATACGTTCGATCTGTGTGAAACAAACTCCGTTATATTGCTTGTGTATAGAAACTAAATTATTTGTGAGGTTTGTGAGATATTTGTGCTTATAATTGCTTGCCTTAAAATGTTAGTTGTGATGAGAAAAGGAACAGACAAGTGTGTCATAATGATTAGAGTAAGTGGTAGAATTTGTTATATTGAGAAGGTCAAAGAATTTTATGACCATAAAAGATGTCCTTGGAGGATAAGAGCAACCGGTAGATCATGCCTTCATGTGGACTTGATGGGCTTCCATAGCATGGGAGAGTTATTGTTTTATGGTTTTGAAGGTGAATGGATCTGACAACCATGTACTAGCAGGAAGAAGGAAGGTGCCTGTCGATGACATGCTCATCATAGGCACATAACGCCAACGACACAAGGATTAGGGCATGAAGCTCAGTTTCGAAGGATGAAAATGCAGGGGGCGACCATGTCAAACACTTAGGAAAATATCTCATACTAGAATACTTGGGTGACTTATGACCATATTTTACTAGGTATTTGAAAATTAGTACCATGAATTAGGATTGTTACTATTGACTATTGAGGGTATACCATTATTCCCACAGATTTTTTTTTTTTTTTGGTACATCGGCTGCTCATCCTACTTTAGTGTAGGTTGGGTGCAGGAGGGACCCCTGATGAGTTCAAAGAATTTTCTTGGGATGCTGAGCCGCAAAAGTATCAATTCAATTTGCGGCCGCATAAGTAGTAATCCAATCCGTGGCTCAGTTTGCCTCCCAGTAGACAAGCACAATTTTAAAGGCGTTGTATCTTTTCATCATCTGTCGGATGTCGTGGAGTAGAGGGCTCACATCCCCCTTCACTCCTCTCGTATCTAATCAATCACCGAGGCCGAGGCTTCCTCCAGGATGATGAGCTCTGCACTCAGTCTCCGGCTTGCAAAGAATATGCCCTCTCAAGCTGCCCCGAGCTCTTGCCCATAATGTGCCATATATTACACACTTATGGTAAAGTTTCCACGTCTACAAAAGTCTTCATTAATGCACAGTTTTTTCTTGATATCAGCCATTATTTGAAGCAAATGAAGGTTTTTTTTGTGTGGATAATATGTGATTTTAAAGAATAAGTGTGCTTCAATTCAGTATGCTTCTTCAAACAAGCTGTCATGACTTTAGAACGGACAACTTTCGACCTCCCAAATAACATTTGTTACTTTCTTGATCTAACCATCTTGATGTTTTACTAAGGTCGATATTTGAAATTTCTTGGTTGGGTTGGTAACCAACATGTACCGTACCCAAAGGGTTAAAATATGCTGAATCCGACCGGTCGGTATGGTTTCAATTTTGGACCAGACCAACTCCATCAGGCCTTTATTTTTGTTTCAATTCAGGTAATAGAATGGGCAAATCGCTTTGCAGATCGACAGATGATCACTTCTCGTATATTCATGGTCCACATGTTTGCACCAATTCTTTTCCTTGATCTTTCTCATTTTAATGTAAGTAATTGAAACAAAATATTGGAAACATTTTCTTTGGTCAAAGAGGACAACAAACTCATATTCCTCTCATATATTCATATGCCATAGGTGACCCAATGTACACAGAAAACCAAGTTCATGCTTAAGATTTTTTTTTTTTTTTTAAGTTTTTTTGCATGAATACTTTCTTAAATATCGAATTTTGCATGAATATCCTTCCAAATTAATATTTGCATATATATCCTCTTAAGACATTTATTTTGCTATTCTATTTTTTTTATTCTTATTTTTGCATATATATCCATGCCATCTAATGTTAAAAAATTAACGGTTTCAAATTAAGATAACTAAAATACTTTTAATGGATAAATGTGCAAAAAGAAACATTTATAAGATGATCGAAATAATGGACAAAAAAATAATTTTAAAATTCTATTTTATTTTTAATTAAAATAAATATAGTTTTATTAACGGTGTTAGAAGAAACTATTATATTAGAAACATTTGTGCAGAAATAGTATTTTATAAGGGTACGAAAAAAAACATAAATTTTAAGAATTAAAATTTTTAGAAGAGAATTCATGCAAAAAAAAAAAAAAAAAATCTCCTACCATTTTGATAAAACAGTGCATGATTGAGATCACCTCCTTCTCCTCTCCCCTCCGTTCTTGGTTCGCGTTACCTTTCAATCCCACATCCACCCTGTATCACTTCATATAGAGAAATAGATTTGGGACATTCCCTCTCCACATTGGATGACCTAAAGAGGCCTTCCTTTTTAGCTTCATAAAGGGGAACTGGGGAAGGGAGGACTGAGCTTTGAAAAGTGCTGCAATAGGATCAGAGTCTCAACATATTGAAATAGTTGTGTACTATGTACTTCGTCGTTTCGCTTCGCTCCTATATATATAGGAAGGGGCCCTCCTGCTGAGCTCGCACCAAGAGAGAGTTCTCATCTTTTGGACCTGCTCCACTGTAGTTTATGTAAGAGAGAGAGAGATATGAAGATACTACAGTTTATCTTAGGTACTCATAGGTCAAGTCATTTTGTTTGGCTTCTCTTCTAGAGTCGGGAGGGTAAAAAAAGACTCACAGAGCGTGGAACACAACTCCTTAACTTCATTACGACAAGGCAGACGGCGTAGGGTAGGAAAAGGGGGAGAGAGAGAGAGCATTAGAGCCTATTCAATAAAGTTCACAATAAAGTTTGGGGTATGTAGGTTTTCTTCACAACATTAGAGCCTATTCTATCACTGATATTTCTTCTTTTCCAACATGAAGAGAAAAAGGAGAGAAAAGAAGAAGGCAGGCCCCTCATTTTAACTGTAATGCACGTTCCACACACACACACACACACACACACACACACACACACAGAGGTCTTGGATATTTATAGGGTTTTAGTACTGTATTATGTCTATGTTATAAGAGTGTTGAGTTTAGCTTCTTTGGCATCCTAAGAGGGGAAATACTTGCACTGAAAACAAACAGTAGAATAAAAAGTTTGACTCCTAACCGCTGACTCCACAAGAACAAGTAGAGATGTGTGAGAGAATCCCAGCACCACCTCCCACTGCCATTGTTGATGCTCCAAGTACTACCCCAAGTACCCCCATCCGAAGGGTTGTCATGGCTCACGGTCCCATTATAGTTGGTGCAGGCCCCTCAGGCCTCGCGGTGGCCGCCTCCCTCCGCCGCTTGTCGGTGCCCTCCGTCATCCTCGAGAGGTCGGACGGCATTGCCGACCTCTGGCGCCACCGCACCTACGACCGCCTCTCCCTCCACCTCCCCAAAGCCTTTTGCCAGCTCCCCCACCTCCCATTCCCTTCCCACTTCCCCACTTACCCCTCCAAGGCCGACTTCCTCCGCTACCTCCACTCCTACGCCCGCCACTTCTCCCTTCACCCCATCTTTGGTTGCACCGTCGTCGCCACCCGCTTCGACGCCGCCGAGTCCCTCTGGCGAGTCACCACCGTCTCCGACCTCTCTCTCCAATCAAACTCACCATCACAGCTGAGTGACTCGCTCTCCGAGTCAAGCCACTCTACGTCGGAGCCGGGAGAGTTGGAGGTGGTGGAGTACGTTTCCCCATGGCTGGTGGTGGCCACCGGAGAGAATGCGGAGCCTGTGGTGCCCGAGTTGAAAGGAATAGAGGAGTTCAAGGGGAGTGTGCTGCACTCTAGCGAGTATAAGAGTGGGAAGGAGTACAAGGGAAAGAGAGTGTTGGTTGTGGGATGTGGGAATTCTGGGATGGAGATGTGCTTGGATTTGTGCGAGTCAGGTGCAATGCCCTTCCTGTCCGTGAGGAGTGGGGTAATCTCTCCTTTAATTCCTCTGCTCATTTTGTTTTCATCTCCTCACTGTTCTGAGCTTAGAGCAAACTTTTTTCTGCTTCTTGTTAAGCTGCATTATATATCTAGATATATATTTTTCTTTTTGGCACATGGGTCTTTTCATTGAATCAAATGAAGTTTTTTAATATGCTACATGAGGCTATTTTTGAATATCTGGCTTTTCTTAAGTTTGTTAATGGAGTCCTCCATTCCAATTGGATTTTATCATCTTGATTTGGTCTTTAATGTTTTATACATTATTCAATTCTATTGAAAACAGGTTCATGTGCTGCCAAGGGAGATGTTTGGGACCTCTACATTTGGGCTAGCAATGAAGCTGCTGAAATGCTTGCCAGTGAGGTTGGTTGATAGGTTTTTGTTAATGGTGGCCAGGATGGTGATTGGTAACACTGAGAAGTATGGGCTAAAAAGGCCAGAGGTGGGACCTTTAGAGCTCAAGAATACAACTGGCAAGACCCCTGTCTTGGATGTGGGAGCCCTGTCCCTGATCAAAAAAGGAAGGATCCAGGTATCTTCTTTCACTTTAATGCAATATATGTAGTTTCCCTTCTTCTTCTTCTTCTTAAAAAAAAAAAAAAAAAAAAAAAATCCAAGCCAGTAACATGTTAATCTGTCATGATTCTTGAAGTCTTCCATGCATTTATTATTTCACATTTGTTTCTTTTTTTGTTACCTTTTTCCCTTTGGTTTGATTAATGGGATCTCTTTTACAAAGCATGCCCAAATCCCAATTCCAAAAGTCTACCAAACGCCTTTTCACTCCGCCTCATTTAACATTTTCTTATGTTTATTTCTTTTTTTACTATGTCCTCTTCAACTGTTTCTGTGCCATTCACAAAAAAAAATTAAATGCATCTGTGTATATACTCATTTTTATGATATATATGATAAAACGTAGTTTCTTCCAAACTCATTATTCTCCAGTCCTTTCTTTGTAAACTTTCCATCCGGTCTTTTTCTCTGTTTTCTAATTACAAAACAGAATAATACGTACTAGAAAATGCATCTCTCTCTCTCTCTCTCTCTCTCTCTCTCTCTCAGCCAAGTTTTTTACCATCTCTTGGATCTACTCTGTTTTGTCATAATAGTTACTCTGCTCTCCCTGCTGGCAGATAGTACCAGAAGTGGAGTCCCTAACAAGCAATGGAGCAAAGTTTGTAGATGAAAGAGAGGAGGAGTTTGACTCTGTGGTCTTTGCAACTGGCTATAGGAGCAATGTCCCCACCTGGCTCAATGTAAGCCCCCTTTACAATGATTCAGAACCCCTCGTACTGCATCTTAGTAGATTAGTTGTTTGAGTTCTATATAACTTAGTCAGGAGCATGACCTCCATTTTCTTTTTGTTTTCCTCCTTTTGCTTTTTTGTTGGGAGGCAGTTACCTTAGAGAAAACACTTACTCAGTAAAGTGAATATTGGTTTTGTATTAAGTTTAGGTTATAGAAAATAGTTACTCATTAAAATAGATAGTTGTTTTCAAATGCAGGACACTGATTTTTTCTCAGATGATGGCAAGCCCAAGACTCCATTCCCCCATGGGTGGAAAGGGGAGGATGGACTCTACTGTGTAGGATTCACAGGGAGAGGACTCCTTGGCGCCAGTGCTGATGCCATCAGGACTGCTCTTGATATAGCTGAAAGCTGGAAAAATTATCCAGAAAGCAGGAATTTTATTCTCCAAAACACACCCCCAAGGACAAGCAAGTAGTGTCAAGTGAGCAAGGAGAACTGAAGAGGAGAGTTTAAGAGAATCCCAAAAGCTCATAGTTTTGGATGTTGGCTTCTGAGGGAACTATGTGGAGACCCTCTTGCTTTACTTCTCTGTACATGACACAAATTTTCCACAGGATCTTCTGTCTCACACATACAAAAGGTTAAAAGAGAGCAGTGGTTAGTCCCATACTGCCAATGTCTGTGTTGCCTTTGTGTGCCTCTGTGTCTTGGCCTTTCTCTGCCCCTTGTGCTGTCTTTTCTCTTTCCATCTCCCCAGCCCCCATAGAGAGAGAGGGAGAGAGAGAGAGCGAGAGAGAGAGTCCCTGCTCCCCAAATTCCAATTGCTTTGGTAGTGCACATCATGGCTCTGAGGTGGTTTTCTTGTCTCCATTCATGTAGGTACTAATGTACTGTATAAGAGGCAGGCCAAGCCCAAACACTACTTGCACTTCACATGACTCCATGATATCTCACAGCCTCAAACTTACCAGACCAATGATGATAGCAGTAATATAAAAGAAGTCACTCATAAGTCACATGATTTTTAGAATAATATATAATTGGATAGGGGATCTCAACTTCTCACAGTTATGTTGTGGAGAGGGGGTGGACCACTCTCATGATGGTTAGCTTTTGAGGGATACAACCCTCCCTCAAAGAGCTTCAAATCAAATGGATTGGTACATGATTGGGACCTGATTTTTCATTAGATTCTTCTTAGATCACTAGGTACTTTGAATGAGGAGAAAGTAAACACAGCATTCACTTATTGCTGGTTGGCCAAGAACAGAGTATCAAATTCTCATGTTCATGGATCATTTTGTTGGGTACCAAGTACATGGCTAAAATTAAAATATCGAGCTTAATGACAGGCTAGTAACTCAGGTTTCTACTATAGAGAGAGAGAGAGAGAATCTTGAACTTCTGAAGTGTGCTACAAGGGATGCATGCTCTCCAACTCCCTGAAATTCTACTACTGAGACAATGAAACTCAGGTCCATTGGTTGTCATCTCTCTCAACACATGAGCTAACTACTATGTCGATGCATGTACATATGGCTATGTGATGTTATGGCAGCATGCGTAGGGCTTGCATGGCCCATTCACAAAGTGCTTGGACTATCAAGTACCAATTTATGAGCATATAGCCTTATCCGCCATGGTAACACTTTTATAGTCTTATTAGTGTCCAGTTGGAAGAGAGATTTCATAGGTCAGAAGAAGGCATTCCAACCAGTTTTTGCCACTTTTGTACCGCAGAATCCTAGATAGCGGCCCTGCCGTCCATCTCGAAGTTGGACGGCTCTTATTCATTTTGCAATACGATGAGGCATTGTTAGTATGATATACGGTGCGGTGATAAAGAAGAGCCACCCATCTCTGAGATGGATGACATCTTCTTCTCTCAGATGAAGTTCCAACCGTACTTCTCAACAGAAAGAAATCTATGAGTAATATAATCCACCTCAAAGGGACATGAAGGTACATGAAGGTACAATAGGACTCTCTTCTACATCTAAGCATGGGAAAAGAATATGATCTCTTGGGCAAACTGATCATGGACAACTTTTTGATTGCTAGGGTGGTAGTCCGGAAATCCCTTTGTATGGACTAAATTTGAGGTCCTTAACAAAATTATGTTATCATCAAATAAGATTAAAGAGAATCATGTGCAACTCTAGAAACATAGGCTTAGGTATTCACGAGGCATCTGGATCCATGCCTGTAAATGTTCAGTTAACCAAGAGGTCTTGGGTTACATATTTTCTTCAGGACTGACACTAGGCTAGCTAAGTGTAACAGTTACAAGCAAGGCAGGCGTTGGACCAAGTCTTGGCACTGAGGACAAGCCTCTAACTAGTCTGTGCTGGTTCTATTGATGGTACCAATGTTTATTTGCAAAAATAAGGAGGCTACTCTTTTATGGCCAAACGAGCAATACCCTGTAGCATTTTCCTACTTCAAATCTACCGGCTCCCTCGTTAGGAGGTTGTCATTTAAGATTAAGTATGTTTCCAGGTCTCTAACCCCGAAAAGAGTAGTTTTCATTTAAGTAGAATTTATGGCATGGTGATCAAGGAGAAATTATATCCTACACGGTATGCACCATATGGCCGTGTATGTCCTTAATCACATGCGCTCGTTTCTGTAGCAGGAATGAAGCTCACGAGAATGAGCGGCTGTGATTGGCTGCGTGCACGGCCATGTGGTGCATGCCATGGTGCGATCAAGAGTATCATAGAATTTTAGAACTATGAACATGGGTTGGAAAATTATTCAGAGCATCATACAAGCAAAGAAAAAGAGTATGGACAATTAGGTTAGATATCCACATTATGAGAGTAGTTGCGGCAAACTAGGTTACAGAATACAAATCTCACCCTCCTCCAAGCATTTGGCTTAAAAATAAATTTCATATCATTTATTTGAAATGATTAGTGATGTCTTCATTGTTACTTAAAAAACAGAAGGAAAAATAAGGTCTAACCACTAGATTGCTACCATTTTACATTTAGTCTCTACTGACAAAAAAAAAATCCTGGTCCTTAGTTTTGATAACAATTTTGTATATGCATTCCATTTCATTTAGAATTCATGTGACAGAGAAAAATTAAAAACAAAATAAAATTGTACAAGTGATATGTAACCATCATTTCATCCTGCTCATTGATCATAGTTAAGTACAAGTTGCCAATGAGTGAAGCAATAAAAGATGAGAGTTACAAGTTAGTTGTGTCAGCTTTGTGGGAGACTTTTGTTATCTAAACATATTGTGAAACATAACTCTCATACAATTAAGTTGGCTTCTAAACAACTAGCACTTTACCTTTAGTCCATCAGTAAGATGAGTCTTGTGTACATAGTTAAGCCTGCCCCTATACATAGTTATAACTATTTTGCACACATTTGCAAAGATATAAACAGTTAAATGTAAATAGCCACACTAAAATCTAGCAACGGCTATAAAGTTTTCAATGAATGGTTAAATGAGAGTTAATTTAGAAGGCAAAAGCTCAATTACCCCTATAAATAAATTATTGCTCATTTAATAAATAAAACATCCAAAACTTCCTTAATATGTTACAAAATAGTTATTTATCTGCTAGTCAGAATGCACATGTGAATGCAGATGGATACTAGAATTTTATATTTGAAATAATTTAACTAATTTTAAATTATAAAAACATCTAAAAATAATTAATTTATGATTAGGTGCAAGATGAATGTAAATGAAGTATCAAAAGTAACAACTCTAAACTATCAAAGTCATACTAAACCAGCAAAAGGCCATCCAATGGCAAGCTTTAGACTATTAAAATAAATTAACAATCCACTATTCACCTCAAAAATAGGGCTAATCCAATAGTGGCCAATGGTCAAGGCATCGTTAGAAGTTTCTAAGTTTGAGGAAAGCTTTCTTGAAAATCAAATCCATCTAAAATTATTGGATGGATCGTTTATTACCATCCAAAGAATTGACAATTAAGTCTAAATCAAGAGAGATGACCAGAAGATCCAATGGTGTGATGTTCATTGTTAGAATGCATCTGATGACAACACAACTGTCGATCGAATCCTTCTAATAGTGTCATTCTCCCCATTCAAAGCCCTAGTTAAATCCTAGAAAGTTAGCCCCCTTGGCTTCCAAAGCTCCTTGAGATTGAGTGTATTGCTTTGCCCTAACATTTCTTTTAAGAATACGGGTGGGATTGCTACCACCAAGATTTGAAACCTGGACCTCCCATCTACAAATGCCAAGAAGTTGGGAAAAGGGTGGCTGGCTCTCGGCCTAATATTTTTAATAGCTACAATATTTACTATTTCAATGAGAAAAAGAGGAATGTTTCAAATGCCAATTGTTGTTAGTTTCCTGAATTTTTAAAGTTTACACAAGAATGCCTTTGACATAGTCACATGTACACAATTGCATTGTACTCACTAGGCATTTATTTTATGAGATTGAGATAATTAATTAAAATGATTCATTTACATATTTTAGAATTATAATTCCTTATTGCTGAAAAAGGTACATTAAATATGCATATATCAATAAGCAGTCATGTTTCTAGAAACTCCAAATATGCAATATACGTTATGTTCTTGTTTTGTATTCACACAAAATAGTTTGTAATTTTTCTTAAATTTTGAATATCTTATTATTGATATAGCAATTGGATCGACGATTCATTGATTGGATCACTGACTCACTAATCCATTTTTCTAGTAGTTTTGATACATGATACTACTTAGCTAATGCGCACCAAATATGTAATAAATATAAAGTGCAGGAGAACAGCCTTTTGATCATCAAATTTGAATATACTAAATAAATTGTTTTGCAATATTCAAGGGTTGAATTCTAGATCCCCTCCAAGGGTATGCTCTCATGAGGTATTAATAACTACCCAACAAATAATTGTTGGCTAGTACAATATTACGACATCAAAAGAAAAACTCACAAAAACAACATAAATGTTGGCCAAAAAACAACAATCTAAACTGTCAGTAAAATTACGGGAGCAAGTACAATGGTACACTTAACAAGCTAGCTAAAATTTTGTCATTGCTAGCACCGCCCAACCCATCTTAAAGTGTCCCTCAAACTGAATTGCATCAGTTCTTTAATTTGCATTAATCCGTACTTTAAAGTCTCATGAGCATGAATCTCTAGGCAATGCTACGCTGCCTCGTAAATCTCGCTCAACATAGTACTACACCTTTCACTTTACCATTTTATTAATTTAAAAGAGACAAATGGAATTCCAACAAAGCACGTTATTGTTTATTTTTTGACAAGTGATAGTTTTTAAGTCATTGTAGTATTGCAGTGCAAATCTCTTCTAAATTTAGAATAAAATTAAAAAATCGAAATACTCATCCGACATATTTAGTTTGTGATTGAAATCAAAATTAGGATCGAAATAACATTTAAATATTAGATAAGATTTTGAATTGAATTTAAAAAAATAAAATATTTCTATTTTTTTCTAAAATAAAAATAAAAATAAAATACATCATTTTTTTTATTTTTTTTGGTCAAAAAAAAAGGAGGGGAGGGGGAGGGGTAAAACCCCACCCGCGTAGCAGCCTCCATTAGGCCTCCTTCCACTAGGAAATGTTCGATGCGGGTTATAAGTTTCCTCGTGCCCTCTCCAACCCATGGAAAACCCCACTGGGCCATCCACGTGTGAGTACGTCACCTCAGCTTACTTATGGAAGGAAAGCATATCCACACAGAGCCATCCGGGCGTGGGGCATGCGGTCCTCTGATCGCGCGTTTCGAATCCGGACAACTCGAATGGAATCCAAGCCTTCTTACCACCAGGCTACCACCTTGGTGGCATACATTATTTTTTTCAAAGCTCAACTCCCTTTCATCAAATACTAACAATGGGGAAACTTAAACCTTATTTCTATTGAGAATAACGTAATATAAAACAAATGATCTTTTTAAAAGATCCTCAGGGGTCACGAGTAATGGGGAATTGCAAAACCCCACCTGAAATTAAATGCTAAAAATGATAAAGTTTGTCTTCTCCATCCTAAACTTTGCACCGTACCCTGCTCGACACGCGGTGCCACCCCAAGCCTGTTCCTTTGTGGGACCGCCCCATCCCCTACCCTGGTGAATATTCCTCTCTCTCTCCCTCTCTCTCCCTCTCTCTGTCCGGGATAAAGTATAAACCGACCGCCAATGTAGAGCCCAAACATGAGCTGGAAGGGAGAACTTTCTCAGAATTCAGAAAGGAGAAAGAGTGGGGGAAAGAGAGAGAGCAGAAGAGGTTCACGTGAGATTTGAGAAGACGGGGAGAGACAGTTCGGTGCAACTGTGTAAGAGCCTACGAGGTGACTGTACCCTTCTTCGTTCCCATATCTCTCTCCTTCCTCCCTCTCTCTCTCTCTCTCTCTCTTTCTTCTTTCTAATCTCTTTTGCATGGTACTGATATGGCATGTGGTCTCTGCTGCATGCTCCAGTGGCCAGACGTGGTAAGAAAAAGATTAATAAAAGATCGAGTGAGCTTGGAAGAGAGCCTGCAGGAGAGATTACTTCACACCTCACGCTACCGTCTCCCTTCTTATCCCCTTCAAAACCGTACCCCAGTCGCTTGCCCGGCCGGCCTTGTGTGGCCTCCCAATCCCCATCATATCTTCATCATCACAGCTTTCAATCCCAAGTCCTTTCGTCGTGCCCTCTTGGATCAAGGTACCACTGATCCATGTCATGTCAAAGCATGTGACAAGAATTTTCTCCTCACCTCGAACCTTTGGCAAAAGAAAGGAGACTAATTTGTGAGAGTTTAGTACACCTCACTTTTTTTTTTTTTTTGGTGGTAGATTAGTACATCTGTCATTGCATAGGGCTTTGTCTACGTGCTCATTTTTTCACCACTTCATAAGACCCGTAATGCACACTTGTCGATGTTACTTCTTAACTGACATGGCAAAGTTGGATAGGTGTAAATAAAGGTGAGTTTTTGTCTTCATTTTGCATTATCCACACGCATCAATTTCATGATAGGGTGCTCAAAAGTCATTGCCAAAACAAATTAATTGAACTAAAACTACTAATAAAAAAGTAAATATAATATTCCCCATGTTAAAATCCTGTAGGTTGCAAATTTCCTCCACTTTATATTAAACTCAAATGCTAGCGGAAAAAAAAAAAAAGAGAAAAGATATCATACAAGCATGTATTAGATCTCATAATCTTATGCATAAAAAAATTTATAAAAAAGTAATCTTACTTTTCTTTCCGGTAGACAACAAGTCACATTACTTAATTATTTATAAAAAATTATAACTTGGATTATATTTGACCTCATTTTGGTAGTTGATTCATCTATGACACAATTGAATTGAATGTGCCATCAAAAAGGTACGATAAGATTTAAGATTTTTTTTTTTCCTTCCAAAACAATATTGATATAAAGAGAGGCAATGGAGAGGATGTCATTGCATGGCTTCCAGATGACTGTTGATGAGATAAGTCCAGCGCATTCTGGCAGCTCTACAATTCCCCATGAGACACCCCCACCGAGGGGTTATCTCAGCAACGAGCGGGCCCCACCTCCTCCTTCCGCGCCTGACGGCGTCAGGGACGGGGATGACGTCAAAGCCCAGGCCGCGGGATCCTCCGTCAGTGATCCAGAACCATGCGAACGAGACTGACGTCATCATCACGGAAGATTGGGCTGTCGCGTCCAGAATCTTTTAGGTTTTCTTTTCTCTCTTTTTTATTTTTGCGGTCTTTAAAGCTTTTTTATCTTGAAAATTTTTCGTTGTTGCCGTCCAATTTCTTCTGCCAACGTGTCGTTTACTGCCGCAGCGAAAGCATTTGCTCAGCGGGACGGGTCAACGTCGGGATTCTCTGACTCTGGCTCTGATTTCCCCACGGTCTGACCTCCCCTCAGAACTTTGACTGCTGGGCCCACCACCTTCTCGCTCTCCTCTCTTTCCCTCTCATATCAGAGAGAGAGAGAGAGAGAGGAGAGAGAGTGTGGGAGATGCCTGTGTTGTTCCATCTATGTGATGGGCCAACTCCGATGGGACCAAGGCAAGAACAGATGATTCCAACTGTCATTTGATTGGAATCATCTGTTCTTGTTTTTTTCTTTTTGATATCTCCCGTTCCCTTTCTCTATGTAAAAAGTTGGCCATGTCTTGCTGCATGCATGGTGTCTAGTTTTGGTTTGAAAACAAGAACGGTTGCCATGTGTTGTAACGGTCAACATAATGTTTTGGATGACCTTGGTCATCCCCGTGTTCTATATGCATATAAGTGAAGACATGGATGGCTGCATGTGTCATTAATATTTGGTGGGGAGCAGTATGAGTAACAACATTTTTCTTGTGAAGGTCGTGCTTGGTCTACAAAGTTTCTTCAGTTTTTTTTTTGTAAAATTTAAGAATTAAGCGAAAAAAAACAAACAGAGTTGGATTGCTACTTTTCTCTTCTTAATATGCCCATTTTCTAAGTTATTATCTTGGAGATGATGAATCATGATCAGTTGAATCTGACTAGAGATGATATGGCTGCTGCTACTAATTTCTTTATTTTTATTGTGTAAACTGGTTTTCTTTCATTTGATCAAAATATTTATGATGTCATCATTTTGCTAATTTTCATTGTTTTGCAAGTGTCATCGCCAAAGGCAGTCGAACTTGTAGTAGATGCTTACAGGATTTGCTTTATGAAGTTTTTGTTTATTAGAGTAGAACTTTTTCAACCATTTTACTTGATAAAAATTAGAGTAGAACTTGGCGTAACTATAAGGACTCCTCAAGAGAGTGGAAAATTGAGTTTGCCTTATAACAAGATATGCAACATAACTTAATGGTGACATGAATGAGCTAGTTTGCTCTACCTAGGCCCGTAAAAGGAATAATTATTCTATGAAGGGCCCTCTATAGTGAGTTATATAAAGAATTTTTTATATGATGCCACTTGTAGGGCTGTCAAACAAGCCAGTTGCTCATAAGCTAGCTCGAGTTCAACTTACTTTGGTTAACAAATGAGCATGCTTGACTTTATTTACCTCACTTATAAGTATATAAATAATCTATATATGATATATTATTTTAATTATTATTATTATTTATATAAAATATTTTTGTATCTATTTAATATAAATTACTATAGATTTTTTAGGAATGACAGCAAGTTGGATATAGGTTAGATAAGCTAACATCTGTATTCATCCTACAATTTCAAACCTGTACCCAAACCTGCACAACATCTGCCTCGAGGTAGGGCTTACTACACAAAAAAAGAAAATTTCCGATTCTTATTTGCCGACGCTTATTCCAAGTGTCGGCAAAAAATTTTTTCCGTCAACATTTGCCAACGCTTTTTAAAAGCGTCGGCTAATGACGACACTTAAAAGCGTCGTCGAAGTTAATATGTAATTGACGATACTTTTAACGACGCTTTTTAGCGTCATTAAATAACGACGCTTAAAAGTGTCGTTAAAAGCATCGTCGGAAAACAAAAAACCACCTCATTTTAGTCCCACATCGGCGGATCTGAAAAAAAATAATTGTTTATATAGCCAAACCCAACCACTCCGCACGGATAGAATGAAGGTACCGATCGGAGAGGTTATTTGTATTTCTGAATGGAGGAGAAGATGCAGACAACAAATGGTAATTTTCTTGGCAAATGGTAATTCGCGACGCTTTAAAGCGTCGGTAAAAAGCGACGCTTTTAAAAGTGTCGGAAAATATTTTTTCCACTGTAGCATAGACGACGCTTTACCAACGCTTTGGAAAACGTCGGGATGGTTTCTACCGACGCTTAAAAACGTTGCTAATAGCCAACAAAAGCGTCGCTAATGTCCAAGTTTCTTGTAATGGCGGGGCGGGTTAGCAAGAGGAAGAGGGGCAAGGAGTGAGAGATAAGGATTGGATGAGGAGAGGAAGGAGCCGAAAGAAGTCTCTTGTCTCTATCTATGGCGAGTCTTTGCATAGTGTCGAGGTGGCGGCCATGGAAAGGCTTCCAAAGATTTGCACAGGTAATGGCTGTCATAACCATTAAATTTATCAATAATTATTTGAGGAAAGTCTACTACAACAGAATTTGCTTCTAAGGAGTAAACTATGTTGTCTGTGGCTAATAAATATGCATATGTGTATATTACTTAATTATTTTTCTTAGGTTTCAACTGATCACTGCATCAAATGTTGGACCAAAAAAGACAGCTCAAGAACTTTTGTGGTTTAAAAGTATCAGACTTGTATATGCTAATCTCTTTTATGGTACATAGAGTAATACTCCGTTGATAACCATTAAGGATTCTTGGATTGATGACCTAAGAAATTTTGGGGACATCTGGCTTGGAAAATGTGAAAGCATGAAGGTTGGGCTCTTTGAATGTTGACCATAGATTTCTTCACCTAACCTTCATCAGTAAGCATGTGGACTCTCCAACTCCTTTGGTTTGCAAGGCACGGGCAGTGATGCCATCCCGCTTGGGAGGCGGACGGCGAATTGGAATCGCAAAATCCAAGGACGTCCGTGGGGTAAGCCCACCATTAGAAGAGGTTGCTGACCATCTCAGGGTATTACGCCACCTTTGGCTCAAACCAACCTTAGTTGTAAACTGAGTCTTTGGATGTTCAATCATCTCATCTGCATTCTTTTCTTGATTTCCTTTGTCTTTTTATCTTGTCTTGGATCTTTCTTCTATAATATAATACAGGTATTCTTTTATTTCGACTCTTGTTTTCGCATACAAAATAGCATAGAGCATACGAATGAGACTAGAGATGCATTTGACTCATGCCCGATATATTATTATAAAAAGATTTCCGTGGGTAAATATCACATTGTTAATTAAAGGTTTATAAGATGCTTAAGGTAGCTATTCAATATATATAAAATACCAAAAGTATTATGTGTTTTTTTGCAAGCGTAGAAAATAGTATATAGCACCTTTTAAAGGATTATATGTAGGAGCATATGTAACAGCAAAAAATGCTACGTTACATGAGGCTGCATTCTACTCATGGAAGGCCGCTCAAAGAGTGACTACAATTTGAGAAATTATATTCTACAAGGCATGCACCATGTGACGGTGCACTATACTAATCACAAGCATTTATTCATTCATCAAGCGCTCATCTCGATGCACTGTCACAGGAATAAATGCTTGTGATAAACGTGGTGCACCATCATTTGGTGCATGCTGTGTAGGATATAATTTTTTCTATAATTTAATCCAAATTTTACTTGTTGAGTGGATGCGAGTTCAACGAAACAAGGCAATTAGCTAATTAATCGGTAGACAAAGACACATTACGGAGTAATAAGCATATTATATGTGCTCATGTTGGAAAGGCGTGCATGCGGTTGTGCATGCATGCCTTGTTTTCTTTATTTAAGAATACATATTATGTAAGGTTAGGGAAGGTATGAAAATATCGAGAAAACGATCGGTTTGATTATCCGGCTTCCCTCGAACGAGGCTACACCACTATCCGCAACGGGTTGCAAGACTCCAGCTTCAAATCATTGCGGTTTGAAAATAGTGATCGTAACATCTTGGTATCAGAGCCAGGCATGGTCGACGATCAGATCAGCCGCATCGAGGTAGAGCTTAGCAACCTCTCTTCTACTCAGGAGCAAAGTTGTTTCGAGATCCAGGAGATGTTTGCCGCCCTAACGATCCGCCTCGATCAACTTACTCCTTTGCATCCCTCCGACCATGGCGAGACCTCTGCTGGTCATTCTAACGGCCAACCTTCGGCCGAATTCTCTCCGGGGGGATGCTCCATTGTACCGCAACTCACCAAGCTGGAGTTTTCCCACTACGATGGCAAGGAGGATCCCACGAGCTTTGTATGTCGGGTAGATCAATTCTTCGAGTTTCAGAACATCTAGCCCAATGATCAAGTGGCTCTCGCCACTTATCATTTGGATGGTGACGCCCAATTGTGGTACCAAATTGCAAAGAGAGAAGGCCACATTTGCACATGTGCTACACTTACAGCCGGTCTCCATGCTCGGTTTGGTCCCATCCAATTTGAGGACTTCTTCGGCGATCTCACTAAGCTGCAACAACAAGGAAGTGTCTGGGACTATCAAACTTAATTTGAGAGGCTACTCACTCGGGCAGGCACCTTAATTCAACAGCAACAAATCGGGTGCTTCACCAGTGGACTTAAGGAGTCCATCCAAGTGGAGGTGTAAGCCTTACAGCCTGCGTCCTTCACGGCTGCCATTGGCCTTGCAAGGCTATATCAGGCTTGGGTCCTGGCCGCCAAAAAATGGCCCACCAACTTTGGCCAAACCCGACCCCTTGTTAAAGAAGGGACAGAACGCAGCCCTGCTCCTACGACACTTGTTCATAGGTTTTCAACCGCCGAGATCGAAGAACGCCGACAAAAAGGGCTGTGCTTTCATTATGACGGCAAGTATGGTCCCCGTCACAATCAAGTATGTAAGAAGCTCTTCATCATGGAGGCTTGCTGGCGAAACGAGAATGATGACGAAGGAACAATTGAGTGCTCTATCGAACATTTCAAGGACTCTTCGGCCATCTCTCTTCACGCCATGACAGGGGCCCACGCTCTCCAAACCATGAGGGTGATGGGTAAGGTCATCAGTCATACGGTCACTATTCTTGTTGACTCAGGCAACACACACAACTTCCTAAAGGAAGAGTTAGCCACACGGGTGGGGTTAAAACCCATCCTCTGTAGAAATTTAGAAGTCCAGGTTGCCAACGGAGAGAGGTTATCCTGTGTGGATAAATGTTCTAAGGTATCCATGCATCTCTAAGGTGTACCGCTCATAGTAGACTTCTTCCTTCTTCCCTTAGAAGGCTATGAAGTCATATTGGGAGCACATTGGCTGCAAACATTGGGGCCGATCCTATGGGATTTCTCCAAACTCCAAATGCAGTTCAATACGGAAAATGCAAGGGTATGCCTACATGTTTATCTAATCCAAACTCTAAGTTTGTGAATGCAACAGAAATTCATCGAGAGTCCCGCCGGTGAAAGGAAGCCATGGCCATCCAGTTACACGCCATGGATGGGGTACCCACAGTAATGAAAGTCACGTCCATAGATCCATGCCTACTTGCTCTTCTGGAGACATTCATAGATGTCTTTGAAAAGCCTACCGGCCTACCACCCCAATTGGCCAATGACCATAGCATTCCTCTCCTACCAGGTAGTGCACCGGTTAGTGTTCACCCTTATCGATATCCACATTTTCAAAAGGCGAAAATCAAGAAGATGATCATGAAACTATTGTTGTCCGAAGTCATCCGCCCCAGCAACAGCCCATACTCATCCCCGGTTCTACTTGTAAAAAACATGACGGATCTTGGCGACTATGCATCGACTATCAAGCCTTGAACAAAATCACGATCAAAAACAAGTTTCCCATTATGGTGATCGATGAGTTGTTGGACGAGCTGCATGGATCTGAGATTTTTACCAAACTCGATCTATGATCTGGATATCACCAAATTCGGGTCCAACCTGAAGATGTGCAAAAGACGGCTTTTCGAACTCACCACGGGCATTATAAATTTTTGGTCATGCCGTTTGGCCTAAGCAATGATCCATCAACTTTCCAATCCCTGATGAATGAGGTATTGCAATCATTTTTACGCAAATTTGTATTGGTATTCTTCGATGGCATTTTAATTTACAGCCGCACGATGGAAGACCATCTCAATCACTTGGATCTGGTATTCTCTACATTACGGGCCCATCAACTATTCGTCAAGAGGGAGAAGTGTATATTCGGCCAAGCCCAGGTGCTATATCTCGGCCACGTCATCAACAAAGAGGGTGTGCACATCTACTAGGAGAAAATCAAGGCAATGCTCAAATGGCCAAAACCCGTTACAATCAAATCTCTTCAGGGATTCCTAGGCCTAATGGGATATTATCGTAAATTCATCCAGAATTATGGTAATATTGCAGGACCCCTAACCGATGTGCTTAAAAGAATAATTTCTCTTGGTCCCCAGCTGCCACAGAAGCCTTCGAGAGGTTGAAAAATGCCATGACTTCAGCTCCAGTGCTTGGCCTCCCTAACTTCTCCTAACCTTTCGAGGTGAAATGTGATGCTAGCGGATCCGGTGTAGGGGTGGTTTTATAACAACAAGGTTGATCGATCGCCTTCTTCAGTCAAGCCCTACATGGGCACAACTTGGAGCTCTCCACCTATGACAAGGAGATGCTCGCCATCAAGAAATGGCGCCCCTACCTTCTAAGCCGGCCCTTCATCATCAAAACTGATCAGAAAAGTCTCAAGTACCTATGGGATCAGTGCATCTCCATTAACACTCAACATCATTGGCTCTCCAAGCTCATCGGGTATGATTTCATCATTGAGTATAAAAAAGGGTGTTGAAAATAAGGTTGCCGATGCTCTCTCTTGACGAGATCATGGTGACCTCCAAGCATTCTCCCAACCGGGACCTCGCTGACTCAAACCCATCCAAGTTGAAGTTGCAGCTGACCCTACCTTGCAAAATTTGATCAAGCTCATTGATGAAGGTGAAGCAGTGGGGCCGTGGCGCCATGCTGAGGGAATCTTGTTCTTCAAGGACCGGATATACCTCATCCCTACTTCTGATCTCATCCCCGCTATCATGAAAAAAATTCCATGACTCTACTTATGAAGGATTTCACAGCGTATTCGCTCGATTTTTTATTGGAAGGGCATGCGCAACATGGTGCGCGAGTTCATTCGAGATTGTGACACATGCCAATAACACAAATCTCAAAACCTTGCACCCGTGGGTCTACTACAACCTCTTTCCATTCCCACATAGGTATGGGCTCACATCTCCATGGATTTGTGGATGGGCTTTCAACATCCAGGAGGAAGAAAGTCATCTTGGTGGTGGTTGACTGACTGTCCAAATATGTACACTTCGTACCCCTATCTCATCCCTACACAGCGATCAAGGTGGCGCAAGTATTTTTTGAACACATCTTTAAGCTACATGGAATGCCGGAGAGCATTGTTTGCGACCGAGATCCAACTTTTATAGGTACATTTTGGACTAATTTGTTCAAATTACAGGGGATGTATTTCAACTTCAATTTGGCCTATCATCCCTAAACCGACGGCCAAATGGAAGTCGTAAACTGCACTCTTGAAATGTTCCTCAGATGCATCACTTTGGAAAAGCCAAAAGAATGGAGTACATGGTTGCCATGGGTTGAATATATATACAACACCTCTTTTCACAATGCAATCCTTTAAAGTTGTGTATGGCCGGCCACCTCCTATGTTGTTATCTTATGTATCGGGTACCACAATGATCGTGGCCGTTGATCAAACACTCTGGGCTCGAGATGAGATGTTGAAAGTGATACGTCATCGGCTACATCTCAGTCAAAATCGGATGAAGCAAGTTTATGACAAACACCACCATGAAGTTGAGTTTTCGGTGGGGGATTGGGTCTATTTAAAGAAACAACCATACTGACAGGCAAGTATGTCCCAGTCTACTAGTCAAAAGCTATCTTCGAAGTTTTTTGGGCCTTATCAAATCATTCAAAAAATTAGCCCGGTCGCCTATAAGCTCGCCATGCTCGCTGATAGCAAGGTTCAACCCATGTTTCATGTTTCTCTCCTAAAACAGCGAATTGGTCTCAAGAAAATTGTTCAAGCCCAGCCTCCCAACGAAGATATGATCGATGAACAAGTTTTCCTTGAGGATAAGGAAGTTCTCGGCGTGGAGGGATGATACATGCATGGGTGTAACGTGAGATATCTCGGGTGACGTGTGGATCGAGGTGCCCCATGTGCTTCATATTTTGTTGAAGTTCTATTATGCTGTTACTTGATCAAGTAAGGGTCCTACTCTGTTGGTTAGTCTTTCTAATCTTTAACGTTAGTTGTAACCTCTCCTAACGGATAAGAGAATGTGGGTTGGGTGTAACGTACATGCGGTTGTGCATGCATGCCTTTAGCTTTAGCGTTTATTGTAACCTCTCCTAAAGGATAGGAGAAGGTGGATTGGGTGTAATGTGCATGCGGTTGTGCATGCAAACCTTGTTTCTTTTATTTAAGAATTCATGTTATGTAAGGTTGGGGAAGGTATGAAAATATCCAAAAAATGATCGCTTTGATCATCCTTGGAGATCCGGCTTCTCTCGAATGAGGCTACCTCTTTTTCTCTTCTTTTTATCCACCCCTATCCACAACGGGTCGCAAGACTCATAACAGTTCTAAATCATTGCGGTCTGAAGATAGTGATCGTAACAGTAAGTCTCTTCGAGAATTTCTTGTGAAGTAATCCTTGATTGACTCTTAGCCCCTCCTCTGTTGGAAAAAGGGTTGGCCTTGGCTAGCTCCCTATTTTGAAAATGTCCCCATGAAATCTAACTTAATCAGGTAAGATATCCCATCTTGTGTTGTGGGGTGGCACCTATTTTTAGGTATGTGCCTTGGAAATAAAGATAGCCTATCTTGCTACTACAAGTCAAAGCCATTCTGTACTTTAAGGGGGTGTTTGATCACAAAACAAAAAGTAAGTAGGGATATCCTCCAAATTAGGAGGATATCATTCCAAATTCTTGTTTAACACCTTAGAATATCTGCTTACACTGTGGCGGGGTTATCTCCCATCAAGGTACAAGCCTAGAACCAAAATGGGAGAATAGACTTGTATTATGAAATAACTTAATCCTATTTCCTTCAGGGCTCGTTTGGTTCGTGGAAAAAGAAGGGGGGAAAGTGTGGTCAACGAAAAAGTAATGAGATGCTTCTTGTTTGGTTGGAGTTTTCAAAAGAGAGAAATAGAAAAGTTGTATTCATATGAGAATATGATTCCCACATTTTATGGAAAAGTCTTTTTCATAAGAAAAATGAAAAAGTTACTATCCCATGAGGCGAAAATCACTCCATCTTTATTTTTTTCCAAAAAGGCCCTTCAGCATTAAATAGGCATTAAATACCTAATTTTTATTAAAGGTATAATAGGAATTACACATAACTTTTGCAGAAAAATGGATAGTTAACCAAACATAAGCACTTTGGAAATCTGTCACTTTTCCATGTTTAACCAAATATGCCAAAAGTACATTTTCAGATATTCTTTTCTTAGAATTCTTTTTCCTAGGAATCATATTCTTAGGAGGAAAAATGCTTCCCACGAACCAAAAGAGCTCTTAATTACTATTTTATCTTTATCCACTATAAATATTCAAAAAATAGAGAGGGCAATGTAGTCTTTGCAAAAAAAAAAATCAAAACTACTGTAAAGATCAATACACATTAAATGCAGCTTATTCCCTCCATATATTTCCTCCACTATGTCATTAACCAAATAGCAAAATATGCTATTTTGCAGAATAGGCCAATCCCTTCAACAATGCAAGGGATATCTCTTCCAACACCTGTACCACCACCAAACAACATTTAAAGCAAAGAGGAAAAAAAACTTCCTATGATAATTTTTAAAAGAGCGAATCATGTGAACCGCGGTATTAAAACCATGGGTAAGGTGTGCAGCCTCCTGTTCGATTTATCCAAGTGTCATAAAAGCTCAAACTTAGGACTTGTACTATTTTTTGAGGAACCGCGCCGTTCTGTACGTCTTTACTCTCATATTAGGTGCGTATGGGGCGGCAGTTGGTACTTTAAATTAGAATAATGATCTCAAATTACAATATTTTGTGCAGCCTCCCTGGGTGAGAATATGGGTGAGATAGTAGTCTGATAGTAAGAGGGCTTAAACTCTATCCGAATTGTTCGAGTTTGAAATGTGCAAGCGTTGAAGACCGTATGCCCCATGCCTGCATGGCTCTGTGTGGATATGCTTTCCTTCTATTAGTACTGAGGTGGCACTGGGGTAACATACTCATATGTGGATGGCCTAGTGGAGTTTTCCACAGATTGGAAAGGGTACGTAGAAACTTGCAACCCGCATCGAACATTTTCTAATGGAATGAGGGCCCAGTGGGGGCTGCTACGTGGGTGAGGTTCTGCCCCTCCTCCTCCCCTTCTATTATTTTAACCCTCCAAAAAAATCATAGATCATTATAAAACAAATTAGAGTATACTCAGCCTACAACCCTTGTGTGACTAAGGTTACTATGCCACATAAGCCATTTTGGAGTTGACCAGGAGCTAGTCATTGTATATTTTTTTTATATGGTTAAACTCTTTCTTTTCTTAGTGAAGGCTCGAAGGCCAATTAAGAGAAGTATATGAGGACTGAAGCAGCCATGTTTAGTCCCATATCATATGTGTGCATATAGTGGTCTTGGATAGATAATAAGTGATAAAGGTCTAAAATTATATCCTTCTAGCTAGTTTTTTTGGGCGAGGTTTTTACATAGTTTCAATATTTACAATTTGAAGGAAACATTCTATGCAAGATTATTGATGGTTGAGCATTTTTGCTAATAGGCATGAAAGCCATAGGTTCAATTAGGTATTTATAACAGGCTACAATGAGGTACGGCATGATAGGACACTTGCCAATTCCAATCAAAGTGGTGCTAGCGATTCATAACATTAGTGGATTTGACACGAGTGGCAACAATTTATTGAGATAACTTACTTAAACAAATTGAAAATCTGGAAATAAATTCTTGCTCAGTACTCTGAACATAAGGCCAAGATATTTATTGATAATAAGCTTTTGGGTAACTAAATGCTCCAACAAATGGGATGCGATATCACAAGGGATAAAGGATATAACAAAAATCACATTAACTAAATTTTCAAGTTCCACAGTTCAATCTTGTATGGCTGATCCAGAAGGATTGGACTGAATTTCTTGCTGGATACGTGGATAGTGCAGTCCATTTAAGTATGACTCATATCAACCCAACACTTTCCGGCCCGAATCCTATTGAAAGAATAAAAAAAAAAAATTCATTGTTCATTTTTATCTTTTTGCAAAACAGCAGGCCTACTAGCTGGAATTTAGGCTAGAACTTGGACAGACCCTTAGAAAATGCGGGTTGGATAGGCCAAGAGACTATGTTGCTACAAGATATTACCCGTAGGAATATCTAAACAAGCCCTTAACATCTTAATCATACAACTGATTTTATCTCTATTGGTTACTTCCAATTGTTCGCGCAGACAACTATCTATAAAGTCGGAGTAAGAATCCATATGAGCATTTGCTAGTCTATCACTTTTACATGATTCAAGTTCGAAAATGCACCCATATATGATTAATTGGGTACATAGCAGAAGTTAGATAGAAGCGTGTCAACAAAGTCTAATACATTGTCAAGAATAAAAATCACTGCAGAGGTGAGAGTGAGACATGTCAACCCAGGAAGACTCAGCAATTGGGGTAAATTTAGAAACCTTGTAGAAGATCGAACAGACATTGCTAGAAATGCAGCTATCTGGAGATTGGATTGCCGCTGGTCAAGGATTGAAAGAGTCTTCAAGTTAGAGTCCAGGTGATTGATAATAAAAATGTGCATTGTTTGACTCATTAGATTATTTATCCATTCATTCATTCATTCATTCATTTGCTCATATATCACATGAAACCGAAAGGCTATTCTAGTAGAATTTTTCTCTACTTGTCTATTGTAGGAGGACAGAGAAAATAGGTTTAATTTCCTATGGAAGTAAGATACATATCCCTAAAAACGTATCCCTGTGCATCAAATCAAGAGGTGAACTATATTTTATCATCTCAACATCTAAATTGAATTCGGATAAGAACATTGTCAGCAAATAGATGATGGCACAAAAGGAGAATGCCCATCCAAAAGGAAATGGAAGCACTTACAAATCAATGGAGGGCCAGGTGGATGATTGATGCAAGTTCCCAGTGGAAGTTACTCTTCAGAAATAAAATTGCAGGTCTATTTATGACATAAGAACTATAACATTTCTGAGCTGGACAATCAATTAGTCAGAGAGTGCCAAATTTCAACCAACTATAGCCTAACGGAGATGGAAAAAAAATATAGATAACAGGTTCAGCAGTGGTTTATGCTTGTGAATAGAGCAGTTTCAATTTAAACTTCCAAAATCTCACCATAAAAGACATCATGATGAGTACGACAGATGCAAGCAAGCCAAGTCCATAAGCAAAGCAGGCATTGACACAACTGAAGTTTCATTCATGCTTTTTATGTTCAGTCATCATCTAGTTAGAACAAACAAGAAGGCTTGAAACATAAAGACATAATTTTTCGAATGAAGTGAAATTTGACATCAATGTGTTTGGTCCTTTCATGCTACATCTGATTTTTTGGTCAAATGCATGGCACTCTGTCTGTCAAAATACATAATAGTGGGCATCTATTGCAAGCCAAGATCACCAACCAAACCCCTCAACCATAATGCCTCCTTCATTTCCTCCGTCGCTGCCATGCATTCTGCCTCGGTTGCAGATAAAGCAATTGCAGACTGCAAAATGGCTTCTAGCTAATGACACAATCCGAGATGAGTGTAAACATAACTAGTTGGAGATCTCCTTTTATCTAGATCATCAACGTAACCTGAATCTAAATATCTGACAACACTATTCACTGGTGTCACTACCTCTGTCTTAAATAAGGTGATATTAGAGCTTCTAAATGTTGAGGAAACAAGTAATCAGAAAAACTGGTAACAACAGAGATGAAAGATCACAAACAGCAGATAAAACAAAGTGGTAATGGAAAAGACTAGATCGAGTTATTGATAATTTCTGAATGGGTGCACTCTGTGGGGGAAAAGGAAAAGAAAATGAAAGAGAAGATAATTTGTGAATCAAGGAACCACTAAAGAATTCAGGCAGAAGCCATTCACATTGTTTGGTATAGAACGCAGAGAGCAACTAAATCCATTCGTCTAACATGAAACATTAATTGAATCATATAAGACATAACAACTAAAAGAATGTATTGAGCATATCTACATATCACAGTAAACAGATACTAGAAAAAAAAAAAAGAATGAAAATAACAAAAAATAAAAGAATCATACTAGAAAACTTTACAGAGAGCAAGAAGGTCAGAGACTGGTGTGGTAGAAACATGTATACACTTTACAATCCAAGCAATTGGCCATGAGATAGCTGCAATACCAGCGCAAATACCCCATTGTCCCCAGTCTAACCTTTCTGTATCGGCAAACCTTTTCAACAGCTCCACCATCATCACCTGCAGGATCAAGGTCACTGCAATGATCCCCAAGAAGAGTTGGTTCCTATGAATCCCCTCAAACACATTCTTCTTCTCCAGCTTCCTCGCATTGAATTCATTGAAGACTTGGCACAACACAAACGTATTAAAGATCATTGTGTTGTTGATCTTTTCACTTGCTCCAAATATGGACTTCCCTGCAAACTGGAACACCAGTAGAACTGCTATCTGAAAGAGAGCCTGTGCTGTAATGTTCCTCCACATGATGTTGCTGATTAGTGGCTCGGTTCGTCCTACAGGTGGCTTTTGCATCAATTCCTTTGTTGGTCTATCAGTAGCTAATGCCAGAGCTCCCATGGTATCCATGATCAAGTTCACCCACAAGAGCTGAACGGTAGTCAATGGAACTTCACCAGAAGCGACCGCCGACACGAAGTTTATGACCAGTGCTGCAATGTTCACTGTGAGCTGAAACTGAAGAAATTTCTGAATGTTTGTGTAGACACACCTTCCCCATCTCATGACGGTGACGACGGTGTCGAAGTTGTCATCCATTATTATGATGTCCGAGCTCTCCTTGGCCACCTCTGTGCCCTGGATGCCCATGGAGAGCCCAACATCAGCTTCCTTGAGTGCTGGTGCATCATTTGTCCCATCTCCAGTGACTGCAACAACATGGCCCTTCTGCTTCAAGGACTGCACCATCAGCAGCTTATCGAATGGAGATGACCTTGCCATCACTCGGATTCTATCCACCATTTCCAATCTCTTCTCTATCGAATAGTTTCGGAACTCTTCCCCTTCGATCACCAGTCCATCCAAGTCATCATCTCTGAGTATTCCGCATTCGGCGGCGATCGCTCTGGCTGTGAAGACATTGTCACCTGTTATCATCTTGACGGCGGCTCCAGCACTTCGACAAGCTTGAATTGCCGATCTCGCTTTGGGCCGGCATGGATCTTTCAGGCCAACCAATCCCAGCAAAGTTAGCCTCTCATCATCAAGCTTTCGAACATCCTCTGCTTCAGACTCCTTGCAGGCAAAGGCAATGCATCTAAGGCTACAAGCTGCCATGTCCTTGATAATGAGATCAAACATCCTTCTCTTCTCAGCATCCATTTCTCGAATCATGCCATTTGTCTCAATGTAGTTCGAGCACCGAGCAAGAATCATTTCTGCAGCTCCTTTCCAATGTGCGATCGTCGCCGCCCTTCCGTTCTCCTTCACCAGAACTCCACTTCGCTTCTTCTCCGAATTGAAGGCCTCGACATGGACAATGTCGCAGCTTCTTTTCAACTCCTCGACATCCATCCCAAGCTCAAGTGCCCAAGAAAGAAGCGCTTTCTCTGTTGGGCTGCCGGTGATCTCTGGCTCTGAAACGGAATTAGGCCTGTAAACACTACCGGTAGTGTTCAACCCAACTCCTTGGTGGATGAAGCGGAGAATTCTTCCATCAATGGAAGCGGCGCCGCCCCTCTCGACCCTTTCTTCGCCAACCCAAAACGTGGTGACCATCATCTGATTCAATGTCAACGTCCCTGTTTTGTCGGTGCAGATGGTCGTCACCGAGCCCATCGTCTCGCACGCTGAGAGCCTCCGCACCAATGCATGATCCTTCATCATCCTCTTCATGGAGAAGGCCAAAGTCAGAGTCACCGCCAGGGGAAGGCCTTCGGGGATGGCGACGACGATGATGGTGACCGCCTGCTGGAATATCTCCACTATGGCGCTGATCACGCCGTCGGCCGTCACCTTTCTCCTGTCGAACTTTGGCCGGCCGTTCTCATCTGTGGTGCTTCCGGTGAAGTAGCGGATCATCAGGACTGCGAAGACTAAGACGGCGACCGCAATTCCGATCTTCCCGATGCTCGACGTGAGCTTTTGGAGCCGCTCCTGGAGCGGTGTCGGCTCGGTGGTCTCGCGGGTGATGGTGCTCATCATCTCTCCCCATGTAGTGTCCATGCCGACGGCGGTGACGAGCATTCGAGCGTAACCATCCACCACTTTGACGCCGGAGGTGAGGAAGGGGTTCTTTTGGGCGTCGACGTCGATGGGGTGGCATTCGCCGGTCATGCTGGATTCGTCGACTTGCAAAGAGTGGCCTTCGAGGAAGAGGCCATCAGCGGGGACTTGGTCGCCGATCTTGAGGAAGACGATGTCCCCCACGACAATGTCGAAGATGGACACGTCCTGCCGCCGGCCATCTCTGATGACATTGGCGTGGATGTTGCTACACTCGCCGGCGAGCTTGTCGAAGCGCTTCATCTGGCGGAAGTTGCTGATGGAGGAGACGACGGCGACCAAGAAGATGGCAAGGAAAATGCTGGCGCCATCGTACCTGTTTGAAATAATCATGTACATGAGAAACACCTTTCTTTCTTTCTTTCTTTTTTAATGGAGGGCTGGAGATCGCCAAACTTCAATCTTAAAATAATATCATGCTTGCGTGAGAAAATTTCTTTCAATTATAAATTAAAATCATGCTGGCTTTTTTAAAATAAAATCATGCTTGCACTATTATGATGCAACATTTCTAAACTAAAAAAAAATGTAGGTGAATGGATAAAGTCTTAAGACGTGCAACTCACTATTTTATATATATATATATATATATATATAATTTTAGAGAACCCATTAAGCTGTTGAGCCATTTTGGCCGAAAAAATCGAGCCTATCGGGTTGGATCTGGGACCAGATTTATAAAGTCAGGTCAGATCTGGACAAAATTTTAAGTCCGACAGTCGGGTCGGACCGGATCTGGGCATAGCCATCAGGCCTAATTTCTGCTTTAGAGCTCGGTCCAAGTTTTGATTAGCTCTAGCCAAGCCCCAGCTAGTGGGGAACAAAGCTGTGAATCTATTAATTTGTCTAACAGCCTGGATGTCACAAAATAATTGTTTGGGCTCTTAGTGGCCGGACATGGGGATATTAAAGGCATCCAGCTTAATAACCCCATGGAAAGGATAGATCTTTTCAACTCTGTAACTAGCTACTTGTCTTTTGCAGTTGTTCTAATGACCTAGTATTAATTCCCTTGGTGGTCAAACCTTTTCTAATTACTGCAGTATGAATTCCAGCTTCTTTTTTAGGATCAAGAGGTGGTTTGTCTACCAGAAAACATGACTACCAGAAAACATGAGAGAAATAAAATTAGAAAAGAAAAGAAAATGCATGCATCCAACTGATGCTTAAATTAATCCAAACCCGAAACACAAATATTGAAAACATCAAATTCAAAATATTATAAATTTCCAAAACTTACCAGCCATCTTTAATGCCATGCTCTTTGATTCCAAATCCAAGAGAGACAACAGCGCAAGCAATAAGGATGAGGAGGAAGAAATCATTAAGCGCTTCATACACAAACCAAAAGAACCCCTTAGGCTTGGGCTTCGGATATGTATTCGAACCAAACACCTCCTGTCTCCGGCGAAGATCACCAATGCCGCCGGCGATCCCGGCCTCTGCATGACAAGCCAACCTGCCAGCCAGCATGCTGACTCCGCCGAGCCGGTGCAAGTCATCAAGCTTCTTCTCCTTGACGACGGTCGACAGGACCTCGGCATCGACGTCAAAGACCGGAGTTTCGCTTTGGTGATCGGCGCCGTCGATGTCGAGGAGGACGTAGGATGGGCTGCGGAGGACGGCGCTGAGCTTTTTCTTCGCAAGGGTGCAGATGGTGCGGCACGAGTAGATGACAGTCATCGCCACGCGCCATCTCTTGTGAGGCAAGGTGATGCGGCGGCCTGGGGCGAGGAAGCAAGCAGCAAAGTCCATGAACGGGAGAAAAGAAGTCGATTGAAGGATTGGCTCCCTACGATGCGTATAGATATATATATATATACAGCAACAATGAGTCGGAATACGAAATTTCTATGAAGATCCAGTTGGTTGCAAACTTAATGACCAAGAGTACTCAACGCGTTGAGAAGGAAACGAGGAAGGTCCATTAGTTGGCGGCTACGAAGCTAAGTCGGCGAAGGAATTGAGAAATTTGGGGGGGGGGGGGGGGGGGGGGGGAGCAGCTGAAAAATAGAAGAAAGGAGAGAAAAGGATCGGATTCGAGATAAAGATGGAAGGTCGGTGCCGATTTTAAAGAATTGCAGGGAGAAAGCATTTATCGTTGGTATACATCTCTTTTAATGAAAGTGATGGGAAAGCCATCTTTGTATAAGAATTTAAGAAAAAATACAAAAAGAAAAAGAAAAAATAAAGAAATATAAAAATATTTGGTGGGAACTGTGAAGCGCGTCCATATGGCGGTCGTGGGTGAGGCTGGCGGTGGAGGAATCTTCTTGTTTCCACTGCGGCCGCGGGAGGAGGTGGGATCGCAGGCCAGCAAGTCAGACAGCAGGCGGCCGTCGTGGGGAAGCACAGCTCACAATACAAAGTTTGCAACGTCCATATTTATATAATAATAATAATAATAATAATAATAATAATAATAATAATAATAATAATAATAATAATAAATATTTAATTTTCTCCAGCATTAGTCAATCTGAGCTTGAATTCAATCATGATTTGAATTTTTTAACTATTATAAAAAAATAAAAAATTAAGAGATAGCAATGCTTTACCCATTTAATAACTTTATTCAACTTACTGTAGGTCGAGTTAACTTATCTATTTAATAAAATGATTAGATTCAAGTATAAATTTTTGACCCGTTTAATGAACAAATCGAATTTGGATCGAAGATCTATCTTCTATCCCATCCGATCGGATTGTCACCCCTCTTAATTGTTTCTCTTTTACTTCTCATTGAAGTTTCTCATACGGTGAGGTTGAAACCAACCAATTGCTTAATTAAAGTTATAGTTTTAATAGGTTATTAAATAAATACACTTGATTTTATTCTATTAGTTATTTTTTCAAAATCTGCCATTCTAAAATAATTAAAAATAATAATAAGTTCCGTATTTTTTTAAATATTAAATAACCTATTTATAATTTTACATAAATTATTAATTTACAACTATTTTTTCATTTATGCTGCAATGAAAAAGTAATGTAGATTATAAATTCATGTAATTCAAAAAAACAGTATTTAAAATAATGTAGAACAACATTATGCCTCAATGCCAACTTTTGCTCCGTCGTTATAATTGCAGCAAAGATGCCTAAACCAGGGAGTCTGACCAGTCAAAAAGCCAGGTAATCAACATTGATGTGACAGCTTTCGTACGCATTGGATGAAAAATTCTGCGTCGATCGTGAGCGAGAAGCCTTGGTTTCCGTCGCAACAAACACGGCGACGGGCCGCGGGGATGTCAATCCCTGTCACGAATACGGAGTTGACGCTATCCGCTACGGTCCAACTTCCCAAATATTCGGTGAGGGGGCCCAATAGTGCGCGACAGGGTTGTATCTTTCACGTTCCTTCACGTGAATCCACCGTCGGATCGCAAAATGATTGCTTCCAGATCCGTGCAGGCATAATGAAGGATGATTTGGAGTGCTTTGAGATCTGCACGGAGCGCCATCCGACCGGCAACATCTCCAAAGAACATCAATCAACCCGAACTCATGACCGCAACGTCTTCTATCAGATCCCAACTCCCGAGCCATCGTTTTTTTTTTTTTTTTTTTTTTTGCTAAAGCGGGCGATTCATACATAGCGGATACGAATACATCCTATAGAGTCAGAATACAAAAGGTCCCGAAGTGCTCCGGGCATATCTTTCTCCCCAGCCCATAGGGTACCTCCCGAGTGGCACGCTACATACGATGCCACCCAGTCGGCCACCCCATTAGCCTCCCGATACACATGCATAGCCTGTAATGTAACCCCCTCCCTCGCCATCATCCAAATGTCACGAAGTAAGGGATGGGCACCACCATGGCAGCTCGGACCCCTGCGGATCTAGCTGACCACCGTAGCTGAGTCACCCTCGAGCAGGATCGAGCTCGCGTGGAGCACCCGCCGCGCATAAGACAGACCCATCCAGGCCGCGTGCAGCTCCGCCCCTGGAACCGAAGTATCAAAAATCTGACAGCCTCCAGCTGCCATCGCATCAGCGCCGGGGCCCCTGACAATAAATCCGGCCCCTCCCCTCCTGCCACCGTCCAAGACAGAGCCATCGAAATTAACCTTGAGGAAACTCGGGGGTGGGGGCTCCCAGGTAAAGAATACCCGATGCGGAGCTGCCGAAGCAATGTGGGAGCCCCAGGTGTCCCGAGCTATCAAAGGTCTATGAGCAGACTCTACATAGATAATCTCATCAGCTTGGGCACAGGCCCGCTCCATCACAAAACGCTGGGATAGCCGCCGCTCCCCAAACACCCGGGCGTTCCTGGCCAGCCATATCTGATATGCTGTACAAGACGCCCTAATGGCTAATCTCCGCATGTGAGGATCACCAGCCCAATGTCGAACTATCTCCAGGAAAATAACCCTACTGCTCCAGGCGTCCCCCTGGATCTCAGTCAACCTCCATACACCTCTCGCCCTCTCGCAGTGGAATAGTACATGATCTACTGACTCGGCCACCCCGCAAACCAGACATAAGGGGGACAGGCTCATACCACGTCTACTCAAGACTGAGCATGTCGGCAACCGCTCCCAAGCCACCTTCCAGAGGAAGAGGGCAACCCTCTGGTGTAGTCCGAACCTCCACACCCAACCACAGTCTAGGCCCGACTGTAACCCCAGCTGAAGAACCCGGGAAACCTCACCAATCCCAGCACTGGCTCGACAGGTAGTGCTCCAAACTCTGACATCTGGACCTGCAGATCCCGGAAGGGGGATCGCCCTTACCCGCTCCACAAGATGCTCCCCAAATAGCTGGCCCAGCCTATCGCCATCCCACTCTGCCTCCCCCGGCCTGAGCAGGTCAGAGACCCGAAGTCCTGCCCCTGCCTCAACACTGATCGTCGTCGGCCATAGACTCAGAGGAAGTGCATCCACCCATGGGTCCTCCAACACATCGATGCTCTGTCCGTCACCGATCCGCCACCTCGAATGCGCCAGAGCCATAGGCACATACCTCTCAATCTCTCGCCACATAAAAAATCTCCTCCGAGGAGCTATCACCAGCCCCTCAGGTCCCGAGCCATCGTCGGCAAGAGCATTCAAACCTTTTGCCGCAAACTAAGCTCACGGTCAACGATTCACACTTCCTACACTTGAGGGAGGGTGGGGGGCGGGGGGGGGGGGGGGGGTGATAGGCTAGATTTGATGATGGTTTTTTTTTTTTTTAAAGAAGAACTATGAATAAATTTGAAGGGGAATAAGATATTATATCATAATATTATTTGGTTAGTCGGATAAGTGAGGAAGTTATTATATCATAATATTATTTGGTTGGAGAAAGAAGTTGAGGGAGCAATTGATGATTTTTTACTGCGTGGACAAACTTTTCCCTTTGTCAATACAGAAAATTTAGCTAAATATGGTTGTTTCAAGAATCTCAATAGCTTTTTTGTCCCTCATTTTTTTTTTATCTTGGTACATCTGCAACTCATACATAACAAGTGTGAGTATTGCCCAGAAAGTCAAAAAGTAACATTGACGGCAAAAAAGACGGGACAGAAGTCTGATCTATCCAGATGATTTATCTTTCCTTCTTGGACCCCTCTTGTACCAAGTCTTATGTTCATTACATCACCACTGCCTCATCCGCCCATTCGGATAATTCGGACGTACACATGAAAGAGATATGCCACAAATATAAAATTAAAAAATTATTTTTATAATATAGCTAATATTATATATACAAATAACATTATGAATACAAATAATGAGTCCATAAGAAAATTGATCGTATTCATATCATGCTTCCCTGCTGACTCATCAAGCCACAATGTATGGCTAAACTAAGAGTCACTTTCGGCAGTGGATAATTAGACAAACCTTTGCGATGAAGAATATATAAACCTATTTTCTATTTCAGATAACAATAAAAGCAAATTAAAAGTCAATAAAGATTAGTTTAAAATTAAGTTGAAAGCTCGGACTATGAAAATATCATCATCATTGGGTTTAGATACAGGATGCATGTCTAGCTAGGTGCTGACCAATGCTAAATCAAACCAACTCTAAGGGCAAGCCTAATCTTGCAAAACTTTCAGAGGCTGATGTTTGGTGTGTCATCATCAATTCGCAAGTGCAGGTGATTGTCTTATGGCGATTGATTGCATCTGAAAAGTTTGAGATAACAAATTCATGTCGATATAAGTAAAATTAAAAGCAAAATCAAGACTGTCGGTATCGAATAAATAAGACATGCAACAGAAAAAGGAAAGGGGAAGCTGCAAAATTTTTTTAGAAATTGATCCCATGGAGAGTAGACATTGCACAGGCCATCATGGAACACCCCAATTCTCTGCAAGCAACATAGGTCAGGGAATGGTTCTAACTCCTACAACAGCAGCATAATCAGAAACAGATGACCACTTCTAGATAAAATCAAGAACAAAAGCCCCAAAGAGAAATACAACAAATTAAATATTGATCTAGTTAAACAACACTAACAAGCAAATTGAACCACAATAATCTCCTCTAACAAACATTATGAGGTCATACTCGGATGTAATCATAAAGTGATAATCATAAAGTGATGAATCAGCATCCACAGCAAGCTGATGAAGCAAAGATAAGACTCCTGATGAATGAACACAAGTTGGTTCTCTCTTATTTTCAGCACTAATGCAACAAGCAACCAATTTTGAAACCAAAAATTGCCCATATTCATAACAGAAAAAGGGCCAAAAGGCAAGAATATTAGCCAAATAAAATTAACGAGAAAAAAATAACTAAATAATTGAGGTGATCACCTGAAGTTGTTCACCTAGCACACTGACAACTTCTTTGGAAGGGTCAATTTTAAATGCTTGGCGCAAGGTAGATAGTATAGCACACATTGCTTTTGTAAAGCTTGAACCCCATTATATTGGAAATATAACTGCAATAAGCCCATTGGCATGTGACTAACAAAAGCTTTTATTAATTTGAAGTTATGAAGTAAAATGCAAGCACGGTAGTGATAAGAAGAAAGATTTTTCTTAATCCTCCCAACTCAAATATCTCAAAAGAAAACTAGAAAAAGATCGAAGAATTATAAAAATAGAACTTAAATCTCTTTTTTTTCATCGATGATTAAAAAAACAGAGGTACACAGCCTTTATTTACAATGATGAGGTCCACCCTTGCATAATTTAGGCTCGATTCCTCTTTCTAATTTTGGTAGAACTTTCTTTCCTAAAATAGACATCACTAGCACAAATATTTTAGAAAACCTAAAATTTTTTAGGAGGTAGATCTCGACTTCTATATCAACTATGTCTTCTGTTGCTTTATCTAATTTTTCTTGGATAAAGAGCTATGATAATCAAAATCTTACGCCAAAAAAAAAAAAAAACTTTTAGTTTGATCGGCCCGTTTTAGGCCCCAAATAAAAAAATTTGGGCTCGATCACTAGGGGCGTCGCCTTCTAAAGGGTGTGGCGTCATGTCATAGATCTCGAAAAACTACTTAATTAAAAAAATAAAGGTCATCTCAATCAGATATCATATGATCAAGTTACGGCTTTTAGAACTTTGGTCTGCAACTCGGCTACGTGATGTGGCTGATCTCGCTCTTGAATCCTATCCAGCCTTACTCATAGTGGACAAGATAGTTCACATCGAGTCTGAGGATCCTTTTAAATTAAATAGAAACAAAATTCTGAGAATCAGGAAGGAAACAAGAACAATATATTTATAATACAAATAAAGACATTAATGAAATACTGTGGTGGTCCATATAGAGGATGCCTTCATAGCAATTCAGATTTGTTTGCGGCACAAAGTCTCAAAATTATTCTCATGCTTCCTTAATAACTACTAATTACAACTTCTGGCATTATGTCACAAGTTTTTAAAACTTTTCTGTTTGGCAAAGTCTGAACTTTTTTCTAGCTATCAGAGCTTTAAGTTTTCATTACAAGACACATCTTGCAATAAATCCAAATTGATATTATTAGATACACATATCATTTCTATTTCCTTTTCTAGCCAAAATGGTTACCCATGTAACCAATTTTAAGTTAAAATTGAACATGTTAACTTATTTTTAAGTTAAAATTGATTACCTATGTAGCCAACTTGAACTTTTTGTTTTTAAGTTGAGCATGTGACATGTTGCCAATGTCCAATCTTGTTTGTTTAAATTTTCTAAAGTTCTAAATTGAGGATGCTTCTGTCTCTTGAAAAAATAAGGCAAAAATATGAGCATACAAGGCTCTATGCTAAAAGCTATTTGTGAGGCGGGAAAGCTTAGATGCATTTCTAAATCAAGTATGTCATCTACAATAGTCTTGTATAAAAGATATGTTGGCTCAATTTGGAATTCATTGATTACAATATATGGAACATACACACACATATATACATATTCGTATAAATATACAAATATATATACATCATATACATACATATATATATACATATACATACATACATATCGATTTGCTCAGTCCACGGTGATAGAAGATGGAGAGCCGATTTGCAGTGAAAAAATACCAACCTGCACCACAAAAAGAGAAGAAAGGCCCACCGGAGTGGCTCCAACTGAGCCTCCTCTGATGCTTAAGTCAAATAAGGCTTTGGAATAAGAGTGAGAAATAGAAAGAGAATATATAATAAAAAAGATCAAAATAGAGTGATCTTTCTGGATGCCTAGGTTTTGATTGCCTAACCTAGAGTGCTCGTCCTACTATAGTGATCAGCCTCGTCCCTCGGAAGCTTGGTCATCGAGGCTCGACTATCGAGAGCTTGGCTGTTGGAGGCTTGGCCATTGCAGGTGCACCTGTCAGAAGTTTGGCGGTTGAGGCTCAGCCGTCGGGAGCTTAGGAAGCCTTAACTCGCCTTGAGAGCTTATGAGACTCTCGTCTCCCCCCTCCCACCCTTTGGGGTCCCTTGGCTCTATATATATAGAGAGAGAGAAGGGAGCGTCTATCCATGACAATTTGGAGGCACAAAATCAAGGGATTGTCATAATCTCTTTTCTAATCTGAATCCTGCTTAGAATTCAAATCTACCATAACCTCCTTCCTCATTTAGAATTCCGCTAAGAATTTAATTTTTTTCGAATTCAAATACTTTCAAAATGCTCACTCATATCGATCCGTGATAGGTGGGTGAGATTTAAGTCACATTAGCTGCCATGTAATGCACCTCAATGAAAGGCTCTCATTCATTTTGGAAATTGAGACTGTCAAGTCGGGATGCCAAACATATAGTTAATTACCAAACATGATAGGTAAGAAGATTGTGAAAGTGCCCTCCATTCTGAGATAGATGATATGCACAACCTTCTGCAGTGCAAAAGATGCACAGGAAAGGATCCTACTTCCTAAGAATGAATGTGGTATTTTCTAGTGAGGTCATTCCGCATCATACCATTAACTCAATTATAACTACTTTAACAAAAAACTTGGTAAATCAATTACTTATACTTTCCACCTGACTGTTTTTATATCATAATATTTTAGTTCACCGCAAGATTATATTTAGCCTCATTTTCACTTAATAATACTTTTCATACTTCATATATTTATCTCAAAAATATTGTAAGTAAATATTTCTTTATCCATTTATAGCTGGTATTTCTATTTTTTCTGATTTATAGGTTTGATTCTAGTATCTTTTTATTTATTTTTATTAACGACTCGGCAGAGCTCGACGTTATACCTAAGCTAACAAAATTGAGCTCAAGTGGGGTGTAAGCCATGGGTTTTGGCTTTTAAGGCCGGATCAAATGAGGTTTAGGTGGAAAATATTTATCTTGGATTGTTATTTTGGGCTCAACCTGCTTGAGTTATACAATTGTGCCCCTAGGTGGACTTGACATGTGGGAACCCATCAAATAAATTTGTTAGATATAAATGAAAGACTAGCTGGCTGCAAGGTTATGTACACTCATCATGCTATGTCATGCAACAAATTCACGTCTCAAATGCACTTAGGGCTCGTTTGGTTCGTGGGAAAAGGAGGGAAAAAAGTGTGGTCAACGGAAAAGTAATGAGATGCCTCTTGTCACGCCCCGGATCCGGACATGATTTTTTTTTTTATATATATATATTATGCGCCCCAAATCCGGTTTATGACATGGCCGTGCTATTATAGGTTGTTGCCCACAATAACACGCAGCCCATGATAACAATCTTATTTCATAAAATAAAATCAAATCCGATCAAATCTATTAACTAATCATAAAGAAGCAAATACCGTGCATCTAAATCAAATACTTGAGTTTGTAATATTACAACCCAAACTTATTAACATAGATACTTCTAAGAGTCCCTGTAACTATGCTTCAACTCCCATTTTCATTCACTCTTTCCCGCTCCTAATCGCCTTAATTATCTGAAATAAATAAAAGAAAACAACAGGAGGGGTATGAGCTTGCTACTCAGTAAGTAACCATGTACTATCTTATTAGATCAAGCATAATTTTTCTCATGCCCATGCATCATTTGAAGAACTTAACAGAAAATAAAGCATTTCATAGATAAATTATTCAAAACAGGTTATAAAGCACAATATGCTTCAACCATGCAAGTTCATAAACATGATAATGCAAGTCTTATAAAAATGCTGCCATTCATCCATACTTTATAAATCTTACTCTCAGACAGATGTGCTGCTATGGTCACTATAATCCCGTGACAGGGTTCGTATTCGTAGTCGACAAGTTTTATAACTTATTCTTATTCGTTACCAACTTTAACCCGTTGGCAGAGGGCCATATTCGTTGGATGCTAGCTCCAGAGGGGTCGACTGACCTCTATTTCTAGAGGTAGGCATAGCTATCTGAGAGTTCATAAATCATTGTTCTTTTTCGTAAGTCATACTTTCATACATAGGTTGGAAAATGACAAATGGCATCGTAATGTATAAAATTCATGATCATGCCACAAATCTAAATCTCATTTTCATGCAATTTATCATAACCATAATTCATCGTAATGTATAAGATTCATAATCATGCCGCAAATCTCATTTTCATGCAATTTATCATAACCATAATTTATACTGAAATATTTATGAAGGATGCAATTTAACCAAACTCATGAATCACATGCAATCATATGCTTGATCCTACTTTTAAGAAAATACATCATAACAATATATTTTTTTTTATTATTTTATTCTTACAATTAAACAGTGATTTCTAAATTAATAAGATCAGTGCCAGGGTTACTTACCTTGATTCGCTCACGAATCTCTAGAACCAGATGACAACTTCACTGTACCTATCATCATCATAGAGGACAGATTATCATTTTCTATTTTAATTTATTTATTTATTGTTATTTCATTTCATTTAAATACATCTAATTCTCTATTTATTTAATTATATATTTATTATTATTATTATTTATTATTATTTTTCCTTTTCTCTCTTTTTTTTTCTTCTTCTTCTTTTCTTCTTTTTTTTTTTTCCTCCTCTTCTCCCGAAACTTCCCCTCTTCTTCATTCCCGAAGCTTCCCCTCCTCCTCTTCTTCTTCTTCTTCCTCCTCCTCCTCCTCCTCCTCCTCCTCTTCTTCTTCTTCTTCTTCTTCTTTTCTCCTTCCCTCTTTCTTCTCCCGTAAGGGGAGATCGGGCTCGAGAGGGCCAAGCAGCAGCCGGCGACGCCCCCTCGGCCGGCTAGCGGCACCCGCGGTTGCGGCCGTGGCCGCACCTGCGGTCCGCGGCTGCGGTCGTGGCCGGCGTTCCCCGGCCTCCGGCGCCCGCAGTCGCAGGCCGCGCCTGCGGCCCGCGGCCGGCGTTCCCCGGCCTCCGGCGCCTGCGGCCCGCAGCCGGCGTTCCCCGGCCTCCGGCGCCGCAGTCGCAGGCCGCGCCTGCGGCCAGCGCCCACGGTGAGTCCCCTCCCTTTTTTTTTTTCTTTTTTTTTTCTTTCTTCTTTCCTTCTTCCTCTGTTCACCCAAGGAAAAAGACGAGAGTCGCCCCCTTTGTCCCACCAGAAGGGAGAAAGGGAAGGACTTCGACCCGACTGCAGCCCCCTCCGACGACTGGCGGTGGTTGCGGCCGAAGCCAGATGATACCTGCGACCGAGAGCCGGCAAGCTGACAATCACAGATACGCCTTTTTCTCCTCTTCTTCTCTTCTTTTATTTCATTATCATAAGGTAGGAAGGATATAGGGTAAGGCTTACCTTGCTATGAAGAGAAGCTGCGGCTACTCTCTCCGGCGGCACTGGTGCGAGCTCCAAACCCTAGCAGCGGAGGAGGGAAAAGGGGTTAGAGGCAGAGTGAGGTGGGGGATTTTTAGGGAGAAAAATTTCAAATTACCGCCGCGATTTCAGCGGCGGTTGTGCGGGTTCATCGGCCATTCAAATGGCCGCCGCGGATCTCGCCCCCGTTACGCTCGAGAGGATGCAGCCGAGGATTCCGGCCTCTCCTTCGGCTTGGGCCTCACATTCTCCCCCCCTTAAATAAAATTTCGTCCTCGAAATTCACATACCTGAGACTTCGAAGAATTGCGGATACCTCGCATGCATTTCATCCTCAAGCTCCCAAGTTGCCTCTCTTTCTGAATGGTTGCTCCATTGTACTTTCACATATGGGATGGTACGCCGCCTCAAAACTTGCTCCTTGCGATCGATAATACGTAAAGGAAATTCTTCATAAGTCAAATCTTCGTCAACTTGCAATGGCTCATACTGTACCACATGACTGGGATCAGAGACATACTTCCTCAGTAAGGAAACATGAAAAACATTGTGTACTTTAAATAGCCCGGGTGGCAAGGCTAATCTGTAAGCAACCTCTCCAACTCTGTCCAGAATCTCAAAGGGCCCGATGTAGCGTGGACTTAGTTTACTATGTCTTCCAAATCTCATGATACCTTTCGAGGGTGAAATCTTCAAGAAAACAAAATCACCTGCTTGAAATTCTACTTCTCTCCTCTTTTTATCTGCCCAACGCTTCTGTCTATCCTGAGCTGCCTTGAGTCTTTCCTTGATCAACAAGATTTTCTCTCTGGCATTCTGCACTAATTCTGGACCCAATAACTTCTTTTCTCCAACATCATCCCAATGCAGAGGAGACCTGCACTTCCTCCCGTAAAGGGCTTCATATGGTGCCATCTTGATGCTAGAATGGTAACTATTATTATAAGCAAACTCCACCAAGGCTATATGATTATCCCAGCAACCTCCAAGATCAACTGTACATGTTCTCAGCATATCCTCTAAGGTCTGGATCGTCCTTTCTGACTGACCATCGGTCTGAGGGTGGTAAGCAGTGCTGAGCCTCAATTCAGTACCCATAGCATCTTGAAAACTTCTCCAGAATCTAGATACAAATCGTGGGTCTCGATCAGATACAATGCTCACCGGTACCCCGTGTAGGCGCACGATCTCATCAATGTACTTCTGCGCCAGCCTATCAAGTGAAGTGCCAACCCTAAAGGGTAAAAAGTGAGCTGACTTTGTGAGGCGATCAACAATCACCCATACTGCATCATTTTTCTTAACTGTCTTGGGAAGCCCAATAACGAAGTCCATGGTGATGTGTTCCCATTTCCATTCTGGTATCTCCAATGGCTCCAACAATCCGGCAGGTCTTTGGTGTTCAGCTTTCACTTGTTGACATACCAAGCACCGAGCTACAAACTCGGCTATCTCTCTTTTCATACCATTCCACCAAAAATGTTCCCTTAAATCTCTATACATCTTAGTGCTACCAGGATGAATAGAGAAATAGGATTGGTGAGCTTCCGCCAAAATCTCTTTCTTCAAGTCAGCATCTTTAGGTACACACAGTCTACTCCCAAATCGTAGAGTACCATCTGGGTGAATCCTGAGTTCGGGTCGCAACCCTCTTTCTGCATCTTTCTTGAGCTGACACATCTGTGCATCTGTTTGTTGAGCAGTCTTTATTTTCTCTATCAAGGTGGGTTGTACCATCAAACTAGCCAGCATGTTCTCAGCATCCTTGGTAGTCACCTCAATCTGCATCATGTGGAGATCTTTCAAAATTTGTTTTTGAGTAGTGAGCAAAGCTGTTGTGCCCACTGCTGACTTCCTACTGAGGGCATCTGCCACCACATTAGCCTTTCCCGGATGATACTTAATATTTAGATCATAATCTTTCAGTAGTTCGAGCCATCTCCTCTGCCTCATGTTTAACTCTTTCTGGGTAAATATATACTTCAAGCTTTTGTGATCAGTAAATATCTCACATGGCTCCCCATACAGATAGTGTCGCCAAAATTTTAAAGCGAAGACTACCGCTGCCAATTCCAAATCATGCGTCGGATAGTTCTGCTCATAGGGTTTCAACTGTCTAGAGGCATATGCCACTACTTTATCATTTTGCATCAGTACACAGCCCAACCCTTTCTTGGAGGCATCACTATAAATGGTGAAACCCCCAATATTAGACGGCAGAGTGAAAACAGGAGCAGACACTAACCTTTGCTTTAACTCCTGAAAGCTTCGTTCACAATCCTCGCCCCATTCAAACTTTGCTCGTTTCTGAGTTAAACGAGTCAAAGGAGTAGCTATCCGGGAAAATCCTTCCACAAATCTTCTATAGTACCCAGCCAAACCCAAGAAGCTTCTAATCTCAGTCACATTTGTAGGATGAGGCCAGTCCACCACTGCTTCTATTTTCTTTGGGTCCACTGATACCCCTTCTTTGGAAATCACATGCCCAAGGAATGCGATGTTGTCCAGCCAAAACTCGCATTTGCTCAATTTGGCATAGAGCTTCTTCTCTCGAAGAGTTTGCAATACCCTTCTCAAGTGATCTTCATGTTCTTCATTACTCTTAGAATAGACCAAGATGTCATCTATGAAAACAATAACAAATTGATCCAAATATTGTTTGAAGGCCCTGTTCATTAAGTCCATAAAGGCAGCAGGTGCATTGGTTAGTCCAAAAGACATAACCAAAAATTCGTAATGGCCATATCGGGTTCGAAATGCAGTCTTAGGCACATCCTCAGCTCTTATTATTAATTGATGATAACCGGATCGCAAATCTATCTTGGAGAAGACTTGGGCACCTTGCAGCTGATCAAATAAGTCATCAATGCGGGGCAAAGGGTACTTGTTCTTCACTGTCACCTTGTTCAGCTCTCGGTAATCAATACATAGCCGCATACTTCCATCCTTCTTCTTTACAAATAGTACAGGAGCTCCCCATGGAGAAACACTCGGACGGATGAATTTCTTCTCTAGAAGCTCCTGTAGCTGAACTTTCAATTCTCTCAGCTCCGCAGGGGCCATCCGGTAAGGAGCCTTAGAGATTGGTCCAACACCCGGTATGAGATTAATTTCGAAATCGATTTCTTGATCAGGAGGTAGCCCAGGTAGTTCCTCCGGAAAATCATCTGGATATTCCCTCACAACAGGAATATCCTCCAGTCCTGATTCTTTTTGAGTGTCCACAACATAGGCTAGATAGGCCTGACACCCCTTTCCTAGTGCCTTCCTTGCACTCATAGCAGAAATAATATGCAAGGAGGGCTTCATGGTGGGTGCATCACCTTGGTAGAAGAATTTCAGTTCATCAGGTATCTGGAACACTACCTTTTTGCCATAGCAGTCGATATGAGCATGATACTCGGACAGCCAGTTCATCCCGAGAATCACATCAAAGTCATGTATATCTAATTGTATCAAGTCTGCTATCAATTCTCTATCTCCTATCTGAATTATGCAGTTCTTAAAAACAGAATCAACCACTACTGTTTTCTTAAGAGGAGTAGCAACATATAGTGGCTCATCTAGCTTATCAGGTATGCGATTCAAAGAGGCAGAAAACTTGGAGGATATAAAGGAATGAGTAGAGCCAGAATCAAACAATACATAAGCATCTATAGTATTAATGGGAATCATACCTGCCACCACTTCGTCACTGGCACTAGCATCCTGCTGTGTTAGTGCGAAAACCCGTGCACCACCCTTCTGTCTTTGATCAGCAGGTCTGGCAGGTCTAGAGTCATTCTCCTTTCTATTCGGACAGTCACGTGCCATGTGCCCCGGCTGCCCACAAATGAAGCAGGCTCCTGCTTTCTTTAGACAAGGTCCAGCATGAAATTTATCACAGTAGTAACAAGCTTCAAATCCCTTCTTATTTGAAGGGCCTTCATAGTCTCTTGGCTGTTTAATCTGATTCCCTGATATCCTAGGCTTCTTCTGGCCACCTCTTTCTCTTTCTGATCTAATCAGTTCAGCTTCAACCTTCAGAGCTCTGTCCAGTACATCCCTGTAACTATTAAAAATTAGAACTGACAACCGGGATCGAATCCCGTATCTCAAGCCTTGCTCGAATCTATTGGCCTTGCTTTGATCATCCTCCATAAGTCGAGGACAGAACCGGCCTAATTCATTGAACTTGTTGGCATATTCCAACACCGTCATGTTCTCTGACTGCCTCAAAGATAGGAACTCATTCTCCTTTGATAGCCTTACTGACTTAGGAAAGTACTGATCATAGAATATATCCTTGAATTCATTCCAAGTCAGTTGTTCATCATCACCCTCGAATGTAGCTTTCATGGCCGTCCACCAAAACTTGGCATTTCCTTTAAGCATGGGTATCGCCAGTCTGATCTTGACATCTTCGGGAAATTGTAGTGCATCAAACATTTCTTCTATTTCCCGAATCCAAGTCTCGGCAGCTAAATAATCAGCTCCACCATCAAACATAGGAGGATTCAGCCTCCGGAACCTCTCATAGCAAGAGTCCATACGCTGTGCAGGTTGGACAGTGGTTTGCACCTGCTGTTGCATCTGTTGTTGTATCAATTGTTGCATCTGCTGTTGCTGCTGAAGGAGTTGAGTCATCACCTGACATACTCCAGCAAAATCTGTTTGGGTGGCGGTCGCGGTAGGAGCTGGCTCAACTGGTTGGCTAGTAGTTCTCCGAGAGGGTGCTCTTGTCCCTCTCCTTCTAGCTGCAATATTCCTCAAAACTTGTTCCTCTCTGTTCCTCATTGTTTACCTATTAGAAAGCCAACGTTTATTAGTTTCCATAATTGAGCAACAGTAGGATTATAAAAAAAACAAAAAAATAAATCTATCTACTTTTGTTTAACTAGTTAGACCCAACTAAATGAGACGTAACCATCTATTACTAGACTCTAAGTGTGCCCATTACCAAGCTCTAACTTCTATCCCTGATCAAACCTATTGCTCTGATACCACTAAATGTCACGCCCCGGATCCGGACATGATTTTTTTTTTATATATATATATTATGCGCCCCAAATCCGGTTTATGACATGGCCGTGCTATTATAGGTTGTTGCCCACAATAACACGCAGCCCATGATAACAATCTTATTTCATAAAATAAAATCAAATCCGATCAAATCTATTAACTAATCATAAAGAAGCAAATACCGTGCATCTAAATCAAATACTTGAGTTTGTAATATTACAACCCAAACTTATTAACATAGATACTTCTAAGAGTCCCTGTAACTATGCTTCAACTCCCATTTTCATTCACTCTTTCCCGCTCCTAATCGCCTTAATTATCTGAAATAAATAAAAGAAAACAACAGGAGGGGTATGAGCTTGCTACTCAGTAAGTAACCATGTACTATCTTATTAGATCAAGCATAATTTTTCTCATGCCCATGCATCATTTGAAGAACTTAACAGAAAATAAAGCATTTCATAGATAAATTATTCAAAACAGGTTATAAAGCACAATATGCTTCAACCATGCAAGTTCATAAACATGATAATGCAAGTCTTATAAAAATGCTGCCATTCATCCATACTTTATAAATCTTACTCTCAGACAGATGTGCTGCTATGGTCACTATAATCCCGTGACAGGGTTCGTATTCGTAGTCGACAAGTTTTATAACTTATTCTTATTCGTTACCAACTTTAACCCGTTGGCAGAGGGCCATATTCGTTGGATGCTAGCTCCAGAGGGGTCGACTGACCTCTATTTCTAGAGGTAGGCATAGCTATCTGAGAGTTCATAAATCATTGTTCTTTTTCGTAAGTCATACTTTCATACATAGGTTGGAAAATGACAAATGGCATCGTAATGTATAAAATTCATGATCATGCCACAAATCTAAATCTCATTTTCATGCAATTTATCATAACCATAATTCATCGTAATGTATAAGATTCATAATCATGCCGCAAATCTCATTTTCATGCAATTTATCATAACCATAATTTATACTGAAATATTTATGAAGGATGCAATTTAACCAAACTCATGAATCACATGCAATCATATGCTTGATCCTACTTTTAAGAAAATACATCATAACAATATATTTTTTTTTTATTATTTTATTCTTACAATTAAACAGTGATTTCTAAATTAATAAGATCAGTGCCAGGGTTACTTACCTTGATTCGCTCACGAATCTCTAGAACCAGATGACAACTTCACTGTACCTATCATCATCATAGAGGACAGATTATCATTTTCTATGTTAATTTATTTATTTATTGTTATTTCATTTCATTTAAATACATCTAATTCTCTATTTATTTAATTATATATTTATTATTATTATTATTTATTATTATTTTTCCTTTTCTCTCTTTTTTTTTTTCTTCTTCTTCTTTTCTTTTCTTTTTTTTTTTCCTTCTCTTCTCCCGAAACTTCCCCTCTTCTTCATTCCCGAAGCTTCCCCTCCTCCTCTTCTTCTTCTTCTTCCTCCTCCTCCTCCTCCTCTTCTTCTTCTTCTTCTTCTTCTTCTTCTTCTTTTCTCCTTCCCTCTTTCTTCTCCCGTAAGGGGAGATCGGGCTCGAGAGGGCCAAGCAGCAGCCGGCGACGCCCCCTCGGCCGGCTAGCGGCACCCGCGGTTGCGGCCGTGGCCGCACCTGCGGTCCGCGGCTGCGGTCGTGGCCGGCGTTCCCCGGCCTCCGGCGCCCGCAGTCGCAGGCCGCGCCTGCGGCCCGCGGCCGGCGTTCCCCAGCCTCCGGCATCGCAGTCGCAGGCCGCACCTGCGGCCGGCGTTCCCCGGCCTCCGGCGCCGCAGTCGCAGGCCGCGCCTGCGGCCAGCGCCCACGGTGAGTCCCCTCCCTTTTTTTTTTTTCTTTTTTTTTTCTTTCTTCTTTCCTTCTTCCTCTGTTCACCCAAGGAAAAAGACGAGAGTCGCCCCCTTTGTCCCACCAGAAGGGAGAAAGGGAAGGACTTCGACCCGACTGCAGCCCCCTCCGACGACTGGCGGTGGTTGCGGCCGAAGCCAGATGATACCTGCGACCGAGAGCCGGCAAGCTGACAATCACAGATACGCCTTTTTCTCCTCTTCTCCTCTTCTTTTATTTCATTATCATAAGGTAGGAAGGATATAGGGTAAGGCTTACCTTGCTATGAAGAGAAGCTGCGGCTACTCTCTCCGGCGACACTGGTGCGAGCTCCAAACCCTAGCAGCGGAGGAGGGAAAAGGGGTTAGAGGCAGAGTGAGGTGGGGGATTTTTAGGGAGAAAAGTTTCAAATTACCGCCGCGATTTCAGCGGCGGTTGTGCGGGTTCATCGGCCATTCAAATGGCCGCCGCGGATCTCGCCCCCATTACGCTCGAGAGGATGCAGCCGAGGATTCCGGCCTCTCCTTCGGCTTGGGCCTCACACCTCTTATTTGGTTAGAGTTTTCAAAGGAGAGAGATAGAAAAGTTGTATACCCATGAAAATATGATTCTCACATTTCATGGGAAAGTCTTTTCCATGAGAAACATGGAAAAGTCACTTTCCAATGAGGCAGAAATCACTCCATCTTTATTTTTTTCCAAAAAGGCTCTTCAGCATTAAAGAAGCATTAAAGATCTAATTTTTATGAAGGGTATAATAGGAATTACACATAACTTTTCCAGAAAAGTGGATGGTCAACCAAACATAAGCACTCTGGAAATCTGTCACTTTTTCCATGTTTAACCAAACATACCAAAAGTACATTCTCAGGCATTTTCTTCCTAAGAATCTTCTTCTCAGAATCATATTCCTAAGAAGAAAAATGCTTTCTGCGAACCAAACGAGCCCAGTTAGAGATTGGACATATTCTAAATAACTGTGGGCAAATAGAGAAATTTAACAACCACAATCCCCAGTTATTAAGTTGAGGCAATTGCTACAAATTAGGGCTAGAGATATCAAATGGCCGAACCAGCCGAGCAGTTTAAATCATAATCACAAGATTGGCGTTCAGGAGTAATATGGCTAGATGATTATTAATTCATAAAGAATCCATCAAATTCGTCAAAAGTTTCGAAAGAATTCTGATATAACCAAAAATTTAAAAAATAAAGTTACGAGAAATATGGATATTTTGAAAATTTAGTTAAAAGTACTTATGATAGAGGCAAGAATAGTAGGTGATAGCAGAAGACATCACCACCGTCAACAAATATGATATCATTAATTTGTAATTCATAATTTTTTTTTGAGTAAGTCATGAATAATTTGTGAATAAATCATAAAATTTGTGGATAATTTGAGAATAATTGTATAGTTTTGGCTTGATATGTTTTTGAAGATTAGCTCAGAAAATCATTTAGCTAGGAGGAAAACTAAAACTAATTCAAGAATTGATCAATAACTGAAAGAAAATTGACCCAACCCGAGAAACCTAGTTCATAACCAGATTTTTAGGCTTATTAGCCCAATTGTGATCATATCGTAATCAATGCTTGGTAAACGCATACCCGACCATTATCAAGCTGTCATAGGAGGCAAGCATGGAAGTATTGCTATTCCTTCTTGGAAGGACAATATTGATCGAAACAAGTTTGATCGGCTACCAAATGTAGCATCATCACAATTGGCCTGATAAGGCCGCATAGCATGATTGGGTGCCAAATTCGGTAGCCTGGAAACTTCAAGCTAGGCCCGAGTCGCTTTAATATATGTACCGACCGTGGTCTTGGTTAGGAACGGGCCCAGCTCATGCCTGGCCCAGCTCACTAGTACCCTAATTAGGAGGCCGAACTAAAGATACAAATTATCTTCATTAATTAATCTATAATAACCAAAGAATGCTCTCTGTCTCTCTCTCCGGTGATAGGTTTTCAACTTTTTGCAAAAAACACTTTCACCTGAAACCTTTTAATATTTTAATCAAATTTTAATACTTAATTTTATGCTGCAATATGGTCCAACCGTCTATCTCTGTTAGACTCTCTGAACACATGATTGCCATATCTTGACAAGATATTTCTAAAATTTTAAAAATATCCTTCTCAATAAATTAGCACGAGATCTCTAGCACCAACCCATCTAGCTGTTGCGCTGGTTTTCTTCCTATTCATCTCAGACTCCACCACCCACTTAGCCACCTCCACCCCAAAATCCATATGACCTACCCGGCCTATAATATCCGATCCTTGTGTGGTCCTTCTCCACTTTACCCATAGTTTTTTGGCTCCTCCCATTTTCCAATTTTATCATCATATACCGACTTTTGCTTTGTAGAGCCAAACATTGTTTATGCCAAAAATATCATGGTTCTACTCTCACTTTTTTTTTTGAAGATTAAAAGAGCTTTCAATTCAATCTCAAAAAATATGACACTTGCTGCTACAAGGCAACCATAATAATAAAACGGGAGAATGAGAAGAAATCACACTATAGTGGTTTTAATTCATATTTGAGGGCTATTTATGTCACGCCCCAACCCGAGATCACGAGTCGGGGGTCATGGCAATCACCACACACTCGTAGGAAACTCCACCTATAAGCATGCAAGGCATCTCATGATGATATCAAAATCAGACGGCATAAATAATTCAACTAGTAATATGCAATCTTTCTTTTATTGACTAACTCAACTTACAACGTCTCACAATTCTAACATTGGTCAATTTAAATAAACTCTAATTTAAGGTAACTTGTGCTACAGTTTTTCTAGTCACTCTCTCATATCGTAAAACCTTGGTAGGCCACTTCTCTGAATTTGTAAAACAACAAGAAATCGTATAATGAGCTAAACAACCCGGTAAGCAATGAACACTTTAGCTAAATGATCATACAATTAAATAGATAGTAATATGCAGAAAATTAGCATAGATGCAGTACTAATATTCGAATCAAATCTTTTTTAAAAATAATACAATTGTTTTTATGGATTTAATTCTTTCAAATATTCATTTCATCTTATCGATTTTGAGCTATGACCACATTATCCTATAGCAGGGTCATAACACTGACTAATCATCTTGTTATTAGTTGCACATCATCTTGCAGTAAAGTCCTTTAGAATTGCTAGTCTGCTGGCAGTATGTCACTAATAATCTTGGATACAACCTTCAGGATAAATCATGTACCAACATATTAGCCCCCATTGGCAGGGTCCTCAACATAGCTAGGTCGAAATTTAATTTGTTCTCGATTTCATATTTTAGTTCTAAAATCATATGGTGTCAAAAAAGCCAATTATCATTCATAAATTAATTTATTTCAAATTATCAAATTTAACTCAACAGTCAAGAACTATGACCACATTATCCTGTGGTAGAGTCATAACACCATGCATCAAATTCACAAATCAAGAATAATTCGACTCAAAAAATATTTATAATTTACCAATAAATCTAGAAAAATATTATATTACTTACCTCGACTGCAATCCAACTAATATATTCAATAATTCTTGAAAACCTTTTTTAGATCCTGATATTTAAAAATTATATTTTCAATCAAAATTTATCATGATTATTTGAAGAATAGAATCCTAATTCCAATACCCTTATAGGGCTGACCAGGCGGGAGTGCCCGATATCCCAGTCGGTTCGATCAAAGTGAAATTCATCGAATCATACTCAGATTAAAGCACAAATGGTTCAACAAAAATCGGGGCTATCAAATCTAACAATGTTTAGCAGGGCTAGGAGGCTGTCACGTCGTCCGACGACCCTAGATCAGGATCCTTCATTCGGGTCAATTTAAAATCATTGTGAAAAGTTCTTACTGGATCCAACTACCCCTAGAGAGAGAGTAGAGAGAGAAAATTAAGTAGAGAGAAAGAAAGTCCCATAGAGAGAATCTAGAGAGAAAAAGATGGAGAAGAGAGAGAATCTTAATCCGGATCAATTAGGGGTCTGAATTTGGTTATCAATAGCACATGTCAATCTCAATCAATTAGCATGTCTGGCCATGGATCAAGAGAGAGAAAGTCCAACAAGAGAGAAAAGAGAGAGAGAGAGAGAAAGTAGGGAAAAGAGAGAAACTTTGTAAAGAGAAAAACAAGAGAGAAAGAGAGAACAAGGTCTCTCTCTAACCAAAGGAAGAATAAGGGAGAGGGAGATGGTGGCTGCAGGTGATGCCCAGAGTCGAGGACCTACGGTCGCCACTATGGATGGCGGCCGATGACAACTAGCCGCAGGCAGCGAGGAAAAAACCCTCCTAAACAGGAGTTTGACCTCTTAACCCATGGAACAGAGGCATCGCAACGACAGAGACTCTGGCCATGGGTTCCAACTGCTGTGAAGGACTGAAGGAAGATGCCAACGACAAACGCTGGAGGCGAAGGCAGCTGAAATTAGAAGAAACACGGCCGATTTTCCAAAAATAGAGGAAATAGGGCATCGCCCTTTTTCAGCAAAAAATCGATGATCACCAGCCTAATTGGGGCTCTCAATAACCTTGGAAGAAGGAGGGAAAGAGGAGCTCAAGGGAGGTCAAGTCCTTACCTAGTTTCTAACAACGAACGATAGTGGCGGCGATGTGAACAGTGACCGAGCTTCGGAGAGGAAAGATGCCACAATTTCCGGTGAAGAGCTCCAATCGAGGCCGTCTTCCTTGTGGAGGAGGATCGGGAGGATCGGAAGGAGCTCTTATAGCCTCGATCACGATCGAAATCCGACTCGGAGTCGGATTCCTTCCGATGAGCACGGGAAGAAGAAGACTCCCATCGGAAGTCTCTTTCCAGCTCGCACGTGTTCGCAGGTGCCGTATTTTCTTTTCTTTTCTTTTTTTTTCTTTTCTTTTGCGCCGAAGCAACTAGGCCAAAACAAAATTCTAGGCCAGTCAAATGGACCTGACCCAGTTCAGTTCCAGGCTTTAAAAGGCCTGGGTATTACAATCTATTTCCCATGAAAAAAATAAAACACTTTGAAGAAGACTTAGCTACAGTGATCGTTTCGAGGCTGGCACGACAATATTGAAGGTTACTTGCTTTTCCGCGACATATACAAGCTATCGAGAGGGTGTGGCTCCTTTTGGGCCATTCACGTCTATGGGAAAGCGAACAGTGTTGCTGGCTGGGTCGCCTCCTTTATAGCTCATCATTCTGTAGGATTCCTTTAGGAGAACCAAATATTTGTTTCTTTCTTTTTTCGCCATCTTCTCTTTTCTGATTTTATTGGATGCACTCATATTTAGTGTGAGGCGCCGTTGTATCAAAAAAATAAAAAATAAAAATAAAACCGGCATGCCAACAGAAAAACAAAAATGTGTCTAATTCTTCAGCTCTGCTCCTTACCATCTCCCACATCCCTCTCATCTGCTGATCAAAGCTCTCCTCTTCCCCAGCAGTATCTTATTTGATGGAAAGGGAGTAGTAAAACAGAGAGTATTTGCAAGGTAAGATTACAGGATTTGAATAGGCCCTGCAGAGCGACGGCATAGTCCTGGAACAGAGGAAGACAAAACCACTGATGCTGCTAAAAACAAGACTTCAATATTAGATCTTGCAGGCCAGGATTGAATCTACTTCCACGGGGAGAAAAGATACTTCATCATCCAATCCTTCAGCAGCATCAACAAAAGTCCGTGGTGCCATCAACAAGAGGCTTGGTTCATCCTTCATATCAACAGTCGATGCCATAATCCTCCTCTCTTTTCTTTTTGATTCATCCTTCATGGCAACAGTACATTGCTTGGGAACTTGCATATGATGACATCCCCCTTGAATTGGAGTTCCATATGGAGGCTTTTCCAAAGGATAGCACACGGGAAGGATCTTCCAAGGGAGGACGATCATAATCTTCTTCTCAACACCAGTGTTAAAGGCACTGATAGATGATTGAGATATATTGCAACCAAAAATTAAGTTTCTGGGCCTAATTGAGAAAATTAAAAGTTTTAAAATGAAACTATTTTATGCCAAAAGTTGAAAGGATGTCAATTTTTTTCTTTTTTTTGAGGGAAGGATTGCCCAGTACTCTGCCAATTCATTAAGAAAATAAAATAGATGCAAGTCCATGTAGTAGTTGCCCGAGTATACTCTGCCCGGCAAGTTATTCCATCAGAAGATGCTTTAGGCATTTGCTATGCATACACAAAAAGTTCATTACCTACCACTTCTTCTATGATTTGCACCATTTCCAGCTATCTTAGCAATCTCATTCTGCCTCATGACAAACAAACTTTTAGACCAAACATTACCAGCTTCCAAGGTAATTATTCAAAGTACTTCCTCTCCAAATGGATTTGGAATAGATGAAACACCAGACAGACCTTCATAAACTTGTCCTCTGCATGTTATTCCAGGAGTTCATACCTTTTTTTTTCAGTAATAATGAGTTTGTTCTTCTAAGAACGATAAGACGGTGTCAGAAATTTAAGCCTGGCTTATTTTATGAGCTACTACTTACAGCCTGTGCCGTATCCCAAATAAATAATAATACCGGCATCCATAGCAAAAAGAAATAGCTCAATGCACAAAGCTCATGCCATTGTCGGATTTAGAAAGTGTCCCTGCATGCAGAAGGGCGGTAATGCATAAACTCCATGTCACAATGGAGCAACATTACTGTTGCACCAAAGCTCACCCACTCTGTCATCCACAGGAAAGCAATCTATAATTGGTCGGTGCATTCATTGAACCATAAGCATTGCCTTCCACCCTGTGATTCTTGTACCAAGGTCTCCGGACTAACAGCCCACAACGAGAGGGCTTAAGATGAAATTTTCGCGGTAGAACCAGAAATCAGTATACTTAGTTTAAGTAATTGTTTGACCAGACCACCCTCTGTAAAATAATTCTATTGTAAGAATACCATATGGAAAGGCGAACAGAAATTGAATACTAGATCACATAACCAACATTTTTCAAGCAAAAGACTGAAATCTTAACAACAAAAAAATCATAAAATCATAAAGGAAAAGAAATTATAAGCACTTCCAGTTAGGTTCTTCTACAGCAAAAAGGCAAAAAAAAAAAAAAACTGAACTTTGGATTTTACAGAAGCAAGATTCTGATGTGATTCATCTTCGGGGATTACTTCTTAGACAGCCATCATCATCCGCACAAACTCCTCATAATTCACCTGTCCATCACCATCTATATCAGCCTCCCTAATCATCTGCTCAACCTCTTCATCAGTCAGTTTCTCCCCAAGATTGATCATCACATTCCTCAGCTACATAGATGGGAAATGAAATTAGATTGACAATCAGATATCGTCACTTGTACTATGATGAAAACCATAGTTCAATGCTCTTCAATGGAAATAATTTTTATAACATATATTTAATCTGAACTTGCATTTTCTTGCCCATAGACATAATACCCAATCATGATAGTAATTAACATGGTTCCTAACAAGGATGATAAATCCATGATGGAATTCTAGATGGCAAATGAAACAAAGCCCGAGACTAATTAATCATCAAGTTGTCCCCCACCCTCGATGTAGTGGTTAAGAGCCACCATGAGGGTTTGAACCTTCTCTATAGACATGCCCTGAGGAGAGGGGTGCCAACCAGTTGAGCTAAAGGGTTTTGGCAATTTTGAAGATGACAGCTTCAAAAATTTCCCATCCCTGCTAAGAAATGCATGCTTTTCCATCTTCATATATGACCAAGTTCAGGGAAGAGCGCTAAACTGTTCTTAGATGTATTTCTTTTAGTGAAGGCATGTCAAACAAGTAGGAAAGAACAGTATCCAATATTCACCTCATTAGCTGAGATGTACCCATTTTGGTCCTTATCGAAGACCTTAAAGGCTTCTTTCAACTCTTCTTCAGCATCAGTCTCCTGCAAAGCCAAGAAAACTGAACGTAAGTCCATAATTTAATTTTTAGGAAGCAAGAATTGAAGTTCATATGGTGCTCTAAGATTCTTCCAATGCCCAATCATGTTTGCCATGTTTGCAGTCCATCGATCATTTGATAGAAATTTTATACAACAAGCATGACAGTTTTACCTTCATTTTCCTAGCCATTAGGCCCAAGAACTCTCCAAATTCTATAGTACCATTCCCATTTGCATCAACCTCACTGATCATATCCTGCAGCTCTTCTTCAGTGGGGTTCTGGCCCAATGATCGGATGACAGTAGCCAGTTCTTCCAGTGTGATGCGGCCTATTAAAGTTCAGCACTAATCACATTACATAATCATATAGATTAATAACCCAATTTCCCTCACAAGCAATCATAAACATATACATAATCAATAATCCTCAGAAATGATTACTGGACAAAAATGGAACAGGGGAAATTAAGAGCAGTAAAGAGTTCCATAGAACATTCATGAGATAAGTAGTTGGTGTGACAAACATAGTTTTAGATCACATAAAATTGTAGTTTTAGCTTGGCAAGTTTCAAATATGGATACTTTATCAAAATTTAATAACCTAATAAAACCAGCCTTAACATAAAAGAAACTTTGTAAACTCCTATTTACAAGTTCCAAAATTATCAACCTTAACAAGTCTCGATAACCAAATCTTTTCTTATATATTAGTATTAGATTGTTAATGATAAAAAGTTTACAGAAAGAGAAGCACAAGAAATCCTGAATGCTTTGTTACAACAAAAAAAGAAACCCAAAAGGTTTTATTTGGCTTGTAGGCTCAAATATATTTTTGTAGTTTGGCCTGCTCTTTATTGGACAATAGTCCAATAAGTCTCATCACATGGCATGACCATAGCCATTCAATGAAAGGAATCTTCCCAAAAGAAGACCACCAATTCGACAAAAAAATCTTTCCCATGAGCTGGGCTTCTTTTGACCATGACCAACTCATGGATCCTACCACAAACTTTAATTTAGTGGTGCACTCACACGTACATAGATTGACAAGAAAGAAACAGCCATAAAACCACAAGCTACTAGATTCACTAAGGAATATTGAATGAAGGTTCAAAGCATTGGTAAGTCTATAGCCACCCATCAAAATCTTATGCCTTGGACCAAACCCCTTTTCATAAGGAGGAAATTCCAATAGCCAATTTCATGTAAAATAACTCACATCCCCACAAAAAAAAATTGAAATAAAGAATCATGAAACCCCCATTTTTCCAACACAAAACTCACATGAAAACATATTGGTCAATGCTTCATCAAAATCCATTTGTTCAAGAACAAAAGGAAGTCCTACATGATCTAAAACTGAGCATGAACCCTATTTTGAGAAAAAGCTTGATCTCCAAAAGTTTGCTCAAGTGGAGAGTCATCAAACACATATCTATAAAAAGGAAAATAAAATAATCCTACCAAAATATTAACACACAAATCATACAAAACCGTCATAGATTGTGTTGAATTAACTTTTATCAAACAATCTTTTTGAGGCGTAGGACATCGAAACACATAAGCTACAAAAGAACAGAAACACTGGATTCAACTGCAAAATCTCACTAACGCATTATAGAGTCAAAAATCTCTTATTCCAAGCATATTTAAGCAATCCAAACTCAGAAAAAAGCAAGAAACAAAAGATACAAACAAAATTATCTACTTGTATAAAATAACCCCACCCAGCTCACATAATTAAACCATCAACCAACAAAGAGCAAAAACTATGGAAAAGAAGTGCAAGAAAGGAGAGCGCCAGAGAGAGAAAGAACAAACCATCTCCATCCTTGTCAAAGAGGCAGAAGGCCTCTTGGAACTCAGAGATCTGCTCCTCTGTCAGGAGATCCATGACACTACTACTATCTTAAAACAGTTGAGAGAGAGAGAGAGAGAGAGAGAGAAAGGGAGGGAGATGGAAAAGAGAGACGAAGGAGGCGAGAAGGATCCTGGCAGTGGAAAGGAACAACGACTACTCGAGGCCTTTTGTAGGCTTGAGATAAGCGGAAGGGAGGAGGTGGGCTGCGGGTGGTGCTTTGCTTAGGCCAATAAGCTTGACTTTTTTGGCACGGCTGGTCAAATCGACTCTCTTTAATATTAGCAAAAACAAAAGCAATAGCTGAGAAGATATTTTTGTGGGAAGAAATTATTTTTATTAAAATATTTTTTTTTAGAAGTTGATACATGTATAATACTTTGAAAAATAATTTTTATATATTTGATTGGCCATAAAAAATATCAAATTCTAAAGCCAATCATATTTTGTTGTGCATCTATTTTTTTCAAAAAAATTAAGTAAAATATTTACTATATCTTTAATAAAAAAATCTTATTCATTCTATTTTATTTTCAATCAATAGAAATTGTACTTTATAAAAAAAAATTCATAATATTTAACCGCACTTTTCCTCCTCCTCTCCTCTTTAACCAAACAAGTTCTCGGTGAGCTACCTCCTCCTCCTTCTTCTTCTTCTTCTTTTTTGTCAAAATAGTATTTCATTTCATATACCTCTAACATGAATACAGCCAGACATATAAAAAAAGTAAATAAAATAAGACGTGTGGAACGTCATCTAAACTAGATAAACAAAATTCTAAGATTGTAGTTTTAGTCACTAATTTTTTGATCCAATTATCTCCCTCTTTCTTTTTTTTTCTTTGTTCAAAGAGAGATACAACAAAGCCGCCACATTGTCCGGTCCAACCAAGCCGAAAGAGCATACCATGACCTCACCAATCTCCTCTTTTCACTTTGTTTTACCCTTCTCTTTAGCTTTGCCTCTCACTTGGAATTGATGAAGCAACTCGTCCTCATCATCTAAAACAAACAAAAGCGTCATCCGTACATCAAATTTGGGCTCATCTGGCTTTACGTTTCATTGGTGGGTGATGAAGGGATGCCAATGTAGAGAAATGAGTGGAATATCTTAATGGGGAGTGGAAATATCAGTTCCCTTTTGTTTATGTACTTTTCCAGCTTTCAGACAGCTGGATGTTGGATTTGGGTGATGGAGGACGGGGCTTTCAAGGATGGGGAGAGTGTGGGTGAGGATTTTATGTTTTTTAAGCTAAGATTTGGTGAGACTCTGGAGATATGGCTCTCGTGCTGGAGACATGAATAATTTTCTATTATGCCAACACTATTGAGGAAGTGCATCTGCTTTTTTTTTTTTTAAAAAAAAATTAAATAACTTGCATATCCCCACTTAGATATGATTTTATCACATCTTCTCTTCTCTCATCTAAATATATCATCCAAATGTGCATCTTATCCATTCATCAATACTAAGTGCAAACATGATTCAGTACTAATTATATATCTCTAGTATTTTGCATTTATATTTTAGAATTATAATAGGAGGAATTCTGACCTAAATTAGAGCCAGAGCATGATCAAACTCGAGATACTGTACATACCACCAAATGATTTTATCGACTCAATCGGTTGCTGAATCTAGTTGAAATGAGATTCGAGTTGAGCAAGACGGTCTTTACATATGTTAGCTACTATGACATAACATAAATTTCTGTTGAATGTGTATCTCACACCCTGTATGCATTTTCGACTTTAGTAATAATCGTAATGTGATAACTAAGATCGTCGTGAGACTTCCAAATGTCACGGAAAAAAAAAAGAAGGGAAAAAATGTCTTGACACCCCATACTAAGGAAAAAAGATAAAACATATCGGCATGATGCTCTTTCATATGCATTGCACATGTTCATGTTGCACACCTAATAAGATGGATAAAGTAACTATTATTTCAGAGAGTTGAAATCATATTTAAAAGAATAGGATAGATGCTTTTATCTATATATAAATTCAACTTCATACAAATATAGTTAAACCTACAGATATATCCAGGCATTGCCAAAATATTTACTTTTTCGCAACAATAGCACCTTTTTGTATGATCAATATGATGATACTCCAAAAATTTTAAGTGTTTTATGGGCTACCTAATATAATTTTGTGAGCCTCATAGAAATCAGAAACAAATATGTTTTCTAGAAAAGAAAAGCAAAAAATCAATTTTCTTATTAGGTTGTCCTCCGCATCTACATTATCAGAAAACTACTAAATCTTTCTAAAATACCGACATTTTGCTAAACAAAGGAACAAAGTGAAGGATAGCTTTGTTCTTTTAACAATTCATCATATAATAACAGCTGATAAATTCTGAAATAGGATTCAACCTCCTCTTAAAATAAGGTAAATAAAAAATAGGTATTTTAGATTTTTAAACTAAGATTTATGAATTTAACCTTGTTCTTTATTATATTGGACTCTATGTACCTAATCAAGGTTTTTGCTTTTGCAAAAGTACCTAATCCAGGTTTAGCATCCTTTTTGATGCACGATCCGGATTGCTGCTAGTAACTTTAAAATAGATTCCAGCTATGCCAGATGTCATGATCTTATTTAGATTAGTGCTATTAGTAGCTTTATTGTAGTAGGTGGTTTAATTAGTTGAAAGATCATGACTTTATGCAAATGCAATCACTTGAGTGAAAACTGCTAGTCGAGCTCTATGTGAATTAGGTTAAAATCATGACGACATGCAGGCAACATTAACTTGTTTGAAATCGATTGCATCAAGAACTTCCATCATCTCGTAGCCAAAATATTTCGGGGGAAAAAAATGAGCAATATTTCAAGTACCCTAAAAGAGCTGCGAAAAGACATCCCTCTCGCAAGAAGATAAGAAAACTATAGTTGAACGATGATACTATTCACCCAAATTGTGGCATAAAGTTACATGTAAGGGCATCGTAGAGAACATTTTTTCTAGACTAAGAGAGATAGTCCTATCCATTTGACAAATTAAATGATAAATGTGTCATTTGCACTCAAATAGTCTCCATCTATGCTTCACCTAACACCAATGATATGTCAAAGAACCAAGTTTACTGGTAAAACTACTTGGTGTTATTCTAGCTGTAGCAGTCGAACATAGAAAAAAAGAAAGGTGTAGCCTAATTGTCTAAACCACGTGATGGGAGATATACATATGATTCCTCTCATCAGAATGATGGGATCATCTAATTTGTCTAGATTGGAGAGGAAGGACAGCTTTCAAAGTCCAATATTTTGATCAGACGGTCAATGTTATTTCTGGAAGGATAGATGCGGACTTGTAATAGCGTGATCTGCACCAAAGTTAACGCGTCCGACGAGTCAAACCACAGGTGGGGTCCACGTGGTTAACTGCTCCGATTCCCCGGTCCAGTGGTCTACGGTCAAAAAGCCAGGCCCACGGCGCGTGGGGCCGAGCCCGGTTTCTGTGGGCCCACCCACGCGGAACACTCTTTCCTGCATCCTGAGAGAAAAGATACTACCAAGCCCAACGCTTCTCCTCGGTGCCGGCATGTTGCCCAACGCGTCTCCTAAGTGCTGGCATGCCGCGTGGAGCTACGCAATTGGCTCAGCTTTTTGATTCACGGTGGGGCCCAGGTGAATAGCCTTGGTCCTGGGTATCGTTTTTGGGCCTTATAACATCTCGGTCTCACCGTCCTCCGTGTTGCCGCGTCCGGGGAGGCCAGCTTGCGCGTCACGCGAACGCGGAGAACTATACGTGTGCGTCGCGCGTGCTGCGCGCTCTATATTTTGGTCTTATCCGGTCTCTCTCACATCTCACGCGGCCGTTGACTTTGCACGTGCGAGGGTTAACTTGCCCCTGCTTCATTATTTATTCAAAGTTTGCGCGTTGGCAGCGACGGTGAAAGCGAGTTGCTTGAACTGGAAGGTACTACAATTGCACTTCAAATTGTTTTATGATAGATTTGTGCAACAACACGTGGCATTGTGCGCGTCATTTCTCATCCAACACAGAAGGGTGAGATGGGTTACATGTAACTAGTGTAGTATTTTTCTCAGAAATGGCTCAATGCATTTGGAGGCCCATGGCAAACTCACTAAGGGCTCGTTTGGTTCACAGGAAAAAGAGGGAGGAAAGTGTGGTCAACGGAAAAGTAATGAAATGCCTCTTATTTGATTGGAGTTTTCAAAGGAGAGAGATGAAAAAGTTGTATTCCCATGGGAATATGATTCCCACATTTTATGGGAAAGTCTTTCCCATGAGAAATATGAGAAAGTTACTTTCCCATGAGGTGGGAATCACTCTTTTTTTATTTTTTTCCAAAAAGACCCTTCAGCATTAAAGAAGCATTAAAGCGGCATTAAAGACCTAATTTTCATTAAGGGCATAATAGAAATTATATATAACTTTTCTAGGAAAGTGGATGGTCAACCAAACATAAGCACTTTGGAAATTTGTCACTTTCCCATGGTTAACCAAACATGCCAAAAGTACTTTCCTAGGTATCCTCTTCCTAGGAATCTGATTCCCAGGAATCATATTCCTAGGAGGGAAAATACTTCCCGCGAACCAAACGAGCCCTAAGATGAACCTTTTTTCTTTTCGTTTTATTCTTGAGGTCTTCTTTACAGTGGGCCGGCCTAAGGCGAACTCACTAAGAGGGCCTTTTTTTATTTCTACTTTGTCTCTAAGGCCTCCAAGTATAACCATTCCACTGCATAATGTAGCATGCTAACCAGACTTGATGGTTTATTATATGGACCGACAAAATATAATTCACTCAATGAATTCCTTCCAGCCCCACCAATAGACTGTCACATTTAAATGGTGTAAATGAGTGCACAGATGCCTAGTCTAGAACTAATCAAACATGTGATGTGAGTTTGAAAAATTCAATAGAATCTATCAAAATATGTTGACTATAACCATTCCACTACATAATGTAGCATGTTAACCACACTTGATGTTTTATTATATGGACCATCGACATTACATTTAGGAACATTGTTTAAATTTTGATTTACTTGGACCGAGAGCACTAAAATCAAAAGAGGCAGTGGTTTGGCTCAAAATGGGTCAGGTAGACAGGTATTATATAATTTTGATTTGGCTCTAATTAAACCGAGTTACACATATAAATGATTTTCTTTAGTAATATAAATTTAGAACATGTCATTACTTGACTTTCACCTTGAAGAATATATTTCTTTTTTCAGTTTGATTTCAATACCACAAGACTACTAGGTAAGTTGCATATAATTAGAACTTTCTTTTCTCTATATGAATGGTTTTCTTTAGTAATACAAATTTGAATTAGACCACAAAAAAATATCTTAAAAATTTGTCTAGATTCTAAATATAGAATTGCTCTAAAAAGATGTAGATCCAAAATCTATGCAAGTCTAATCTAAGTCAAGCTAGATCTAGATTTAACTTACTAGCTTGTAACAAACATATCTTGTTTGAATGATGCGGAGGGAGGTAGCATTGGAAGGGCCAATCAGTAAACACAAGGTCAATGCATAATGATGTGTTTATTTCTTGTATAACTAGTTCATAACACCATAAACATTGGGGTCCAAATTTTCTAAGGTGTAGCCTTGCAAGATATAATGCACCATTAACCAAAGAATGGATAAATTTAAAAGTTTGATGTTCCTTGACATTGGAAACGAAACCTCTCACTTGACTCCCAATAACTTGTGTATTCAATTAATATCAACACTCTATTTGATTGAAAGAGATTGAGGTTATCTATCAACCTTGAAGAATATTCTACTAGGGGTAGATTGGAGTTGTTTATAATCTAATCTTGTGATGGATCGATTAATCAAGAAGAGTTGATACTTTGGTAAAGAAACAAGATATTCTTATTCAAAATTAAGACGTTGATTTTTGTTTATAAAAGAGAAGTTTGATTTACATCATTTACAAAAAGAATCAAATCTGGAGATATTGGACTTTATTCTTATGATAAGAACTATTGATGAAATTGTATTGATAAATAGAATTATTAGAAACTTGAGAATGTGATTAGAACTATGTATCTCTAACTTTTTGAAAGTGCAAGAAAAAAAATTCGAGGACGATTTTTTTTTAGAGAGGAAGAATGTAAAACCGAGCAAACTGGCTTGGTCCATTGGACTAGCCCAGCCATTTTTGGCCCAAACCAAAAAAAAAAAAGAAAAGCATTTCAGCCAGTGTCGCGCACATGCCTGGAGGGAAGATACTCTCAATCGGAGTCTTCTTTCTCCAGAGATCATCGGACGGAATCCAACTCTAGGTTGGATTCCAGTCGCGACCGAGCTTATTTAGAAACCGTCCAAGTCCCTCTTCCACTTCATTGGTGGTCCAACCTCAATCGAAGCTCCTTGTTGGAGGATTTGATTAAGTCCTTCAACCGTCGATCGTCTTCGTATCGTCGCTGCAGCCAATCATCGCCAAAAACCAAAGACACAACCTTCCTTGAGCTACTCTTTCTTTCCTTCTTTCAGGGTTGTTGTGAGCATAGATTAGGCCGGTGACCGCCGGATTTTTGGTGGAAAATGGTGATACCTTGTTTTCCCTGTTTCAGTAGGTAGACCCCTATTTTTCTTGATTCCGGTTGTTTCCGCTATCGGTGCTCGTCAACGGGATGTTCATCCGCTCCTTTGCAATGGCTAGAGACCATTGCTGGAGCTCTAATCATTGGGATGCTTGATTTTCATGGTTAAAGAAGCCGAAACCCCTATTTTGAGCTGCCAATCGCTGTCCGTCGCCAGCCGTGGAAACATGACCCCGAGCACCACCCACAGCCACCCCTTCCTTCCTCTTCCTTGGTTAGAGAGAAAAGCTTTCTTTCTTTCTCTTTTCTCTCTCTTTTCTATCCTTTCTCTCTCTATTGAACTTTCTCTCTCTACTCTCTCGAGAGATGTTGGATCCAATATGGTACCTCTCTCTATTATTTGGATCAACTTTATGAAGGGCCTTGATCCATGGTCAACGGGTGGCATGCCATCCCCTACCTTGGCCCCTTTCGGACATTGTTAGAATTTGTCATCCGATCTCTACTGAACCATCTTTATCCTAGTTTGACCATGATCAGATGAATTCAGTTTGATCAGACCGACTGGAGTGCCGGGCACTTTCACTTGGTTGACCCTATGAGAGTGTTTGAATTAGGATTCGCTCGCAAGATAAGTAATATTCCATTTTTTCTAAATTTATTAGTAATTATTAAATTATTATATTCATTACTTTTGAGTAATATTATTCATGATGCATGAGTTTGAAGCATAGCATATTATTACTGAATATGTTCTTTTGAAATATTATGACAATATATGAACTTGTGATGGATATAATTGATTGATTTTGATACAGCTTGATTTTAGAATTGAAGTATGAAACTCTAAAACTGTTTGAATTTCGATCTAGCTATATTGAGGATCCCGCTAATAGGGGCTAATACATTATTGCATGATTCGTCCTGAAGGTTGTGTCGCAAGATGATGCGTGACATACTGCAAGCAGATACGCAGTTTTGAAGAACTTTGCTGCAAGATGATATGCGACTCACCACAAGAAGATGCGCAGTGTTATGACCCTGTCATAGAGAAGATGTGGTCATAGTTCAGGATCGATAAGACGAATAGAATATTTAAAAAAATTGAATTCATAAACAAAAATTTTAATTTTCAAGAAAGATTTGATTTGTATATTAGTACTGCATATATGTTTATTTTTTGCAAATTATTACCTATTTGATTGCCTGATTTATTTAGCTAAAATGATCATTGCTTACTAGGCTATCTAGCCTATTATATGACTTCTTACTATTTTTACAAATCTGAAGAACTAGCTTGAATCGAAGATTTATTATGGAAGAGCGATTAGAGACAAAATTTTGACATCTTTATTTAGACTAGATTTTATTTTAGAGTTGATGCAAGATTTTGAAATATTATTAGTTTTGTAAAACTTTTAATTTTGTTATTTAAATTAGAATTTGAATGTTAACTATTTAAATTTATTTTGCTGCTTGTTTATGATATCATGATAAGATGTGTTTCATGCCTGTGGAAGAGTTTTCTATAAGTATGCGGTGGTTGCCACGACTCCTGACTCGCGATCTCGGGTTAGGGCCATGACAATTAATATGATTTCAGAGCATAAGTAGATAAAATCTAAGTCAAAAAATCTGACATAGGATGAATGTAGATAGGTAGACACTAGGGGCATTGGTATGTAAATCTATATTGATTACGTAATAAATTATTTGAAGAAGTGAGATATCTTATTCGAGAATTTCTAAATAAAGAAAAAAATATATGTTATCTATTTGATTCTTTTGGGTCTTTTTATTTAAATACATTTAGTAAATTCAGAGAATTTTGGTGGTTTAAATTAGAGTGCGCTGCGAAAATATAGTGGTCTAAATTATTTTTAAAGTTGGTTAAAAGTATTATCTCTTTGATTCGTTAAGTTTTAGTAACAAAAGATGAAATCTGTTTTCTCGTATGGTAGTATTTTTTTTGATAAATGAAAAAACAATGTTCTGATTTTTCGATGTCAACGTACTATCTTAGGTTCTCCAATTTTATGCCATGCTAAGGAAATTCTTAGCATGTCGATACTATAATTAATGGACCATCAATTCTCGATCTTGGATTTGGAATATTTTAATGTATATCTCTTTCCTCCTAAATATGAATCTTGTACTTTTTTAATTAATATCAACCTTCTATCTGATTGAAATAGATTGAGGTCATCTATCAACCTTAAAGAATATTCTACTAGAGGTGGATTGGAGTTGTTTATGATCAAATCTTGTGATAGATCGGTTAATCAAGAGCCAATAGCATTTTGGCAAAAAAATTTGATATTCTTATTCAGAATTAAGATGTTGATTTTTGTTTACAAAAAAGAAGTTTGATTTATATCATCTAAAAGAAGAATCATGTCTAGAGGTATTGGACCTTATTCTTATGATAAGAACTAATAATGAAGTTGTATTGATAAACAGAATTATTAGAAACTTGTGGATGAGATTAGAACTATACATCTCTAACTTTTTGAAAGTGCAAGAAAAAAATGTGGACGAATTTTTTTTTAGGAGGAAAGAATGTAAAACCCAACAAACATGGCCGGTCAAGTCACTTGCTCGGCCCAGCCGTTTTGACCCAAACCAAAAACAAAAAAAGGAAAAGAAAAGAATTTTGGCATGTGTCGCGCACGTGCTTGGAGGGAAGAGACTCTCGATCAGAGTCTTCTTCCTACAAAGATCATAGGAAGGAATCCAACCGAACCGGTCACAACCAAGCCTCTTTAGAGGCCCCCCCGATCCCTCTTCTACTCCACCGAAGGTCCAACCTCGATCAGAGCTTGCTGCTCGAGAATTTCTTCAAATCTTTCTTCGACCGTCGATCGCCTTTGCATCATTACCGCAGCCAATCATCGCCAAAAAATAGGTAAGGACCCGGCCTCCATTGAGCTATTCTTTCTCTCCTTCTCGAATCATTGGGAGCCCCGATTAGGCTGATGATTGCCGAATTTTTATGGAAAAGTGTGATGCCCTGTTTCTCCTGTTTCTACAGGCTGGCCCTATTGTTTTTGATTTTGATTGTTTCTGCCACCGTTGCTCATCACCTGGGTCTTCGTTCAATCCCTCGTAGTGGCTGGAGACTATAGTCGGAGCTCCGACCATTGGAATGCTTGATTTTCATGGTTAAAGGGGTCGGAAACCCTATTTTAAGTGGTTTTGGCGCTCCAAGCCGCTAGTCGTTGCCGGTCGCCGACCGCTTGTTGGCCGGCTGTAGGAACCTAACCGCGGGCACCACCCATAGCCACCCTCTTTCTTCCTCTTTCTTGGTTAGAGAGAGAAGCTTCCTTTCTCTCTCTTTCCTTCCTTTATCTCTTTTGTTTCTCTCTACTAAACTTTCTCTCTCTACTCTATCTAGAAATGTTGGATCTAGTATGGTACCTCCCTCCATGATTTTGGATCAACCCTATGAAGGGCCTTAATCCATAGTCAGCGGGTGGCACGCCGAGCTCTACCTTAGCCCTTTCCGGATACTATTAGAATTGGTCACATTATCTCTATTGAACCACCTCTATCCTAATTTAAGCATGATCATATAAATTTTCTTTTAATCCGACTGACCAGAGTGCCAGACACTTCTGCTAGGTCGGCCTTATGAGAGTGTTGGAATTGGGAGTTTTATTTTCAGAATGATTATAATAAATTATGATGAGAATATAATTTTTAAATATCAGGATCTGAGAAGAATTTTTTAAAATTGATTGAATTAATACTTTGGATTCGCTTGTACGGTAAGTAATGTTTCACTTTTTTTCTAAATTTATCAGCAATTATCAAATTTATTCATGACTTTTGAGTGGTATTATTCATGATGCATGAGTTTAATGCATAGGATATTATTACCAAATATGTTATTTTGGAATATTGTGACGATATATGATCTTATTATCGGTATGATTGATTATTTTTGACACCGCATCATTTTAGAATTGAAGTATAAATCCCTAAAACTATTTGGATTTCAACCTTGCTATGTTGAGGAGCCAATAGGGGCTAATACGTTGGTACATGATTCGTCTGGAAGGCTGTCGCAAGATGATATGCGACATACTGTAAGTAGATACACAGTGCTGAAGAACTCTGTTGCAAGATGATGCACAACTCATCGCAAGAAGATGCACGGTGTTATAACCTTGCTACAGAAAAGATGTGGTCATAGCTCAAAATCGATAAGATGAATTAAATATTTAAAAAATTTGAATCCATGAACAAAAACTTTAATTTTTTTAAAAAAATTGATTCGTATATTAGTACTGCATATATGTTTATTTTCTGCAAATTATTATCTATTTGATCAACTAATTTATTTAGCTAAAGTAATCATTGCTTACTGGAATGTGTAGCTCATTATACTATTTCTTACTATTCTTATAGATCTGAAGAACTGGTTTGACTCGGAAATTTTTCATAGAAAAGCGCTTAGCGAAAAAATTTTGACATCTTTATATTTTATTTTAGAGTTGATGCAAGATTTTGAAATATTATTAATTTTGTAAGATTTTTAATTTTATTATTTAAATTAGAATTTGAATGTTAGTTATTTAAATTTATCCCGTTGCTTGTTTATGGTATCACGATGAAATGCCTTGTATGCTTCTGGAGAGAGTTCTCTATGAGTATATGGTGGTTGTTGCAACCCTCGGCTTGCTATCTCGAGTCTGAAGCATGACACCCATACACATAGAGCCAACAAACATCATGCAGAAAAATCATTAAATTTCCTTTTCTATGTGACATAGCCTGCCTACCAACATGGAACTTCTTCCTGTCAATAGCAAAGTAATAAATTTTGCATAAAATATACAACATGACTAGGTAAGTTCTATGACGGCTGAGATGCACATATGCATAAAATTCAGTAAGGTCATTTATCAAAGATTAATCACAACTAAAATACACTTGCTTTCAACGTATTATGTATTTCATATTCAGAAAAAAATGAGACATACATGTACTGAGTTCGAGAAGTCAAGGAAATATGCAAATATATTCCATATACAGGTAGTTGGACTCTGGCATAAAAGCTACATTCAGTGATTCAGATGAACAAGAACAAGCTTCATCCTATTGATTAGCAGATAAAGAAATACTCTAACCAACGAGAGCTCTGGGTCTGTTACAGGATTTATCAAGATGTACAGAACACACATCATTTGCTGACAAAGGTGATAAGCTCGACCAAAGGCAAAAGCTTAAAAATTTATGCCAATTTGATGGCTGTGGAACGATTTGTAGGTTACACTGTTTCAGAAGGCCTCCGAACTGCTCGGAGCTGCACAGAGTTTTCAGAGCAGTGCTCAAAGCCATAATGCGGATATCTCTCATACCATGGGTCTTCCTGCACATGAGTGTCCCAATGCTCACCGCTGCTGCTCTTGCCATACTTGTGCACCCATCCAGATCCATTGTGCTGCTCTCCCCACGTGCGATTCCAGCGCTCTCCATACTGCCCTTCCCACCAGGTCTCACCCTGCTTCACTCCATGCCCATTCCAATCGAAGTGCTCGTCCCACTTGTCCCCCCATTTTGACCACCCATCACCTTCTGACCGCTCAGCCCATTTGTCGGTGTATTTCATTGCACTGCCTTTCCCGTCAAACTTCTCACCCCACCTACAAACAATGAAAGAAGAAAGAAACGGATTTAGATGACAAAATATAGATAAAAATGCCTGGTGATGGCTAATTGTCACTATATGTTTTACATCATTCCCTCAATATGGTGATATTTTAAACTCCCTGTTCACACTAAAGAAATCTTCAAAACATAATGTCTCTAGAAAGATGGAAATTGGCAGTGTTCAATTCCAAGCATGCAAATTTGGAAGATAGTGAAAAGAACAGGAACCCTATATGACAAAAGTGCCTCCAAAGAAGAGAAGAATTCGCTGCTTTGATTTAAATAAATATACATTCATTGTTATGATCAGCCTGATTTCAAATCCTGAACAGACAGAAAGGTTCAAGTCACTATGGAAATGCACAGATAATTCAAGATAGGAAAATATGGGAGGTTGGTGGCTTGATCACGTAAAACCAACAGTTTCAGCTGCTCCCAAGGCTAACTTGCATCGGTGTAAAAGATTAAAATTAAGAAATTATCCACAAGTTCCAATGATCCTCAGCAAGCGTCCACGGTCTTATGAGAATCCTGAGTAACTCATTTTCTTCAATTTGAGAGAGAAGCAAATGCTGAAAATGACTACTCTTAACAAGCACTTTCAGCAGAAAGGTCTTGGCAAAGGAGTCTCAGACTCAGATACATCAAGAATGCCCTCTACACTACTAATTGAGTTCATGGCTATCAATCTAGTTTGTCTACTTGGGGGATCATCCCATCACCAGATCAAAAGATAAAAGCATTAAAAAGTTTGAACAAATCAAACGATTCTAATGATGTGAAAGATAATAAGTCTGCAAATAGTGAATAATGACACATGCATACATACATACAGCTTTAAGAAAACATATCATCACTCCTAGAATAAACAAATAAGATCGACGCTTAATTTACAAAATATAAGGTCGATGCTTAATTTACCAAGCAAATGAGATCAATGCTTGATTTACAATCCACTAGATGGATAGTAACTGACTACATGGTCAACAGATTTCATGATAGAAAGGAAAATTTTCCTTCTTTGGAAATATTTTCTTTTCCCTTTTCCTCAGATCTTGTCGCAACTAAACATACCCTTGGTGACTGGATTTGGAAAGCTTTTTATCAAGAGAAGATCGGACCAGAATTAAAGATAGATTCCATAAACCCCCTTTTTCTTCATACGACACATTACCAATCTTTTCTTGTTTTGCTATTGGCAATATTACAATTTTACACAGAAATAAAGGCAAAAAACACAGATGTAAAAGCAATGACAGTTGCAGTAACACATTCACATGTACGCGTCTCTAAACTCCACATATATCACATCATCTCTATCACCCTATCTCCACACAGTTCACATTCATCAACCTTATAACTAAATAATTCTGAAACATCATAATGAAATAAAAATGGGATTTATCAATGTCTATGGGCTCTTTTCTGACTGCAATGATAAACTAGATCTTAAAGAGAAGACCAAATCTTACCTCTCATGCCAAACATGAGCATGCCCAGCCTCCAATGGCGTGTTTGGGTCTCTACAGCACCATTTGTGGGCCCACTTCTCAGCTTGGCCAGAAGCATCATAGTGTTCCCACCATTTTTCCTGCCATTCATCACCCTTTCCATTCTTTCCCCACTTGTCTGCGGTCTTCTCAATATGCACAATCCCACTACCGAGGTCCTGAAGAAGTCAAGATTCATAAACCACAATTCAAAAGTTTGGCCTCACAGAGCACACTATTGCTGCAAATGATTTACTTATTGAAGCTTTGCAGTTTTTCCCCATACATATTATAACAAATCAACCAGGACCACCATGATATAAGAATCAGTGATATTGTTGTTTCTTTTGTTGGCTATCATGTTGCTTGTTGTACATCAATAGACCAAGTAAAAATAAACTGGATAACATGTAAAGGTCTCATATTTTAAATCATGGGATATCTCTATAAATGAGGTCCTGGTAGTTTTTTTTTATCAGAGGCAAGAGTCAACAAAGAAAAGATAGAGAGAACAACTAGCCCAAGGAAATGTTTCAGTACTTGTTAGTTTAAAAGAGAAGGATATGAGTAATTTTATAAAATTTAAAATCCACAGAAAGAGTGTATGGTTGCTCTAAAAAACAAGATATATAGTACAAAATCAAGGCAAAAACAGTATAATTTTAGGTTTTGAAGAGACTTAAGAATCACCTGCCACATTGATTCCTTCCAATATTCACGCCAAACATTTCCATCTGCATCACGCCCGGATTTCTCTGAGCCTAGCTCTTTGTAATCAAACTGATCAGCTGCCTCCCAAAACTTGTCTTCCCACTCAACAGTTTCATCAGTACTGACTCCTCGAGTTAATGTCCATCTGCAGATCACCCCATCGGGTCTTTGTTCTGTACCTGTCTCTCTCCACCACTTAGAACCATCTGGACTCACTCCATGTGATGATGCTTTGTCGCTGTTACCAAGGACTTCGGCAGCCTCAGCTGCACGCGTTGAGAATAGCACATCAAGCTTACTTTCCTCGGCTGCAGTAGGCATATCTGAAGCAGTCTTTGTGTCCACTTTTTCAAACTCCCCAAGTGACTGAAGAGGAGGAAGAGGGGCATGATGTGTGCTTTCAAATAAGGTACTCTCGAAAGGGATGGCTAAAAAATCTACAGAGTGTTCTTTTTCCATCAATGAACTGGATGGATTTGGAAATGAACTTGATTTATGCGCTGGCGTCGAGCTAGTAACATCATCATTGGTTTTACTTTGACTGTCTGGGGGTGGTGACCATGACCAAAAATCTGGACCAGGTGTTCCCTGCCTTGAAGTTTCTGGTTGATATATAGTTGAATTTCCACCTTGCAATCCTGGTCATATTTACGGAACTAAAAGTAATAAAAATCTGGTCAATTTAGCCTAAGGAATTATACACATGGACATGAACCTATTTTGACAAAAAGGTAGAACATCTCAATCCTCTCCAGCAATCAAGCTATAAGAGTAGCCAGCAGATAAAGAAATCACAGAACCAACATGAGAAGGATCAAAAATATAATACGAACAACTTTTTCTTATGATTTCTGTTCTAAAATAATCATATCATATTTCAAAGAGAAAAAAGAGTAAATAAGCCTTAGGACTATGACTCAATATATATTAGCTGATTTCCAAGTATAATCCATAAGTATTAACAAAGTGCTAACCTTGAAAATGTTTTATCGCCTAAGAGAATTACTTTGAGACCAGAACTTCACGGGGCTGTTTTAAATTATCTTTGGATTTTTCCATAGACAGTTGCCACCGTGAATGAGCTGGGAATTAGATACTGGTGGGAGGAAAGAATCCTTCCTATTTAGGAGACTTAAATCATGAAATCACAAAAAATTGAGGATAAAGAAAATCACGTTTTCAATGGAACTGGGCATCCCGGTTTTCTAGGATTGCGGCTCCATGGAAGCCCCAAGGAATCAATTTCTTCCAAAATTTCTACTGTCCGAATGGCATCTTCCCCTCAACCTCAGCCAAGGGTCTACTTTATTCCATCAACAACCACTGCCTGCATCAAAACAGGTCCTCAGTAGTGCTTATTTATAAATGTACACCTACTTGCTGAGGGAGTCATATGATGTATCACCGAAAATCAAACATTCTATCCTGTTTGCACCAGGTTTCTCCAAGCTTCCTGCACCTGTTGCAACGCAAATTGACCTGGCTGTGAAGCATTACTTCTCTCCCAGTATGTGCATGCGTAAAATGAACTGAATAAATCTCCTTAAGGAGCAGAATATTATATGCTCCAGTATGCTAGTTGGAAGATGTTCTGCACTGAGGAGCCTGCCCATTTGTTTACTTGCAGCCCGCAAGGTCAGATTCCTATCTACTGATTATATCTTTAGTTCTGAATAAGCAGTTCTAGTAAAACCCAGTCCAGTCTCTCTAATAATTCAGATCTTTGGGGGCATTTTCATAATTCCTTTACATTGTTTCATTTTATTATCTGTTGCTTTTGGTGTTTGATTCGAGCGAAAATGTTGTAGAGGCCTGTTGTCAAGGCCATTCATAGTCTTCTCATATATTGCATGGTCTCAAAGATTTAAGTGTAGTGTATCATAACCATGCTGGATACCGTTAGCAAGGTATGTATATTGTATCTTACTCTGCTGATGTTGAAAAGAAACAGCTAAAGGAAAAAGTACAAGAGACAAAGATACACAACTAGGACACTAACATATGTGAGAATACATATTTAATTTGGCACATAGGGTACTATTAATTGCTTTATTTTGAAAAGTAGAGTCATGTTTAAACATCCAAATTATCTTTTGACACAGCTAAACATATTTAGCTTCTTAATCAATGTCAAACACCTATGATAGTTACATTATCAGGATATCAGGAGCCCTTAAAAGTAAACATGACAGAGCATTATAGTAATTAAATATATTCTAACGAAGAAGACGAGGTGAAATCTGAAATCTTATTATGAGATGACATGAATATTATCATCCTTGTACCAGATGCCGGGAAGAGTGGTAAATGTCATCATTTGGCACCAAATCAGTTTTGGAAAATATGCTAGCAAGTACAACACTAGAGGATGTCAATGTATAAATAGCACCAATCCCAATAGCATACTATGGTCGATATTACAAATCATCATGATTGATCCTGCAGAACCATCAGGTTATTAAACATGATTGCATGCCAAGTATCACACAAAAGATTCTATAATATGGCTATTATATATTTACTACAATCTCGTGATTGTAGGAGTTAGCTATAGGAGACATAAATTAGAGACTCGGTTGATTATAATCTACTTGGATGACAAACCATATGTAGAGTAAATGTTGGTTGTCCCCATTGCCATCTATTATCATTCTCCACACTCCTCATCATCCCCACTTTTGCTTGGATTCATAAAAAGATCCATGAATTTGCTGAAGGATATGCTAGATATTTCAAAAAATTGATAAGAGAAATTGCTTACAATAAAATCAAGGCAAGTTAATGGCCTTGAAGTTATCCACACTCATGGAAAAGGTGTACTGAAAAATAATTGAAAAATTAACAATCCCCAAACCACTGAAATTCTGTTAAGCAAAATCTGGGCACCACAGTTCATAACCTTGAAAACACACTAATGGACACATGGGTGTTTCATGATTAATCATGCACCTTACTGAAAAAATTTTAAATCCTCAAGATTTTGATGATGGATATGTATCAGCACTCCCAGTTGTTTGCAAATAAGTAATGTAAGAATGAAGTAACAGTTTTATTAATGTCATATGGTAAGTATTGGTGGCACTGTTTGTCAGATACTAAGGTTGCACTAGAATCAAACAGCGCACTAGATCAGAGAGAACATCCAAGCATCACTAGATCAAACAATTCTATCTCAAGCATCAAGATACTCTTTAACATATTAACCAGAAACTGAGCATACATCGTGATAGACAACAATTTTCAGTTGTCGGTGCTAGCAATTCAGTTTATGATGGGAGAATTACACAAACTGATTTCTAACCAAAAGAGCAAGGGAAAATGTTGAATCATTATAAGTAATCTTTCAAAAAGAGGATGGACACATATAAAAGTCTAAAGAAACTTCAAAGATGAAACACCAAAACCAGATAGGAGCTGAAAAGTAAGCTGAAACCATTTTCGTAGGTAAATATCCCTTACAAGGCTGAAGATCAGAGTAAATACATATTCATAGGAGAATTACACAAACCAATTTCTAACCAAAAGAGCAAGGGAAAATGTTGAATCATTATAAGTAATCTTTCAAAAAGAGGATGGAAACATATAAAAGTCTAAAGAAACTTCAAAGATGAAACACCAAGACCAGATAGGAGCTGAAAAGTAAGCTCAAAACATTTTTGTAGGTAACATCCCTTACAAGGCTATGAAAGTAAGACAAGTCTGAAGATTAGATAGAAAATATCTATTAGCGTTAAAAACTTTCCGAGAAAGAGAAATGCATGCAGAGGAAGCTCAAACACTTCAAAGTAGGGATGCATATAGATTCGAAATCTTTTATGCAATGTAAATTGTCATAAACGTAAATTGCCACATAGAGTGTATCCAAACAGAACGCAAAAGATTCTAACTCAATATGAAAGAAAATTCACTACCAAGGTTTATCATACCAACCCGTACCATCCTATATCAACCATACCATAGTGTACTGTTAAGATATCGGTACATTGCTAAGGTCCAGTTTGGTACATGAGCCAAAACGGTCTTTATCGATCTGAACCGAGAACTGCCCTATACCACCTAGTACAAACCAGTATTGCCCAATTTTAAGCATTACTATGGCTATGAGTGAGAAAAAAGTATTAGGCGCTTGTGTTGGTATAGGGTGTATATCGTATTGACTGTACCATCTAGAAGTGGTAAGATATTTGTAGGTTCCCGATGCCAATTTTGTGGACCTTGCCCATAACAAGAAAGAGTAATAGAAACAAAGTTCCTTGCGCTTACATAAGTGTCAGGTCGTCAGAAGAATCTAATGAAATGACTCTGAAGAAACATATACTGACCATGTCGTTATCCTCAGTTTTGTAATTATATAAGGATGTTATCATGTGATGAACAGATCAGTTGGACCAATTGCCCCCTAGAATAAGACTCGTCCTTTGATATTATGTTAGATTTCCTGACTCTTTTTCTGTACAAGTGTCAAATATTGTCAATCTTGAATAGAATGGTGAAATGTCATCATGGCTTCAACAGTCAGAAAAGAGCGTAAGTTATCAAAGTATTCAACACGTCAAGAACAACAAAATTCACAAATGTTAGGTGGAAATAATTTAGGAAAGATTCTTGTACATATGTAAAGAATTGGTTTTTACAACAAAATATGCAATTAAAGCACAAATGCGAGATGAGTGTGTTTCAACATTCAAGAAATGTGGAAGTGTCAAATGTGTCTAATGATCAAGATCAGCTAATTACTGGAATCCTACAACTTAATTAGTGAATTTAACTCGAGAAAGATCACATTTCTTGCCCGAATAATTGATCTTCTTAACATAAAATGCAACAAAAACACAAATCCAAGAGGGTAAATGCGAACCTTGCTGTCCCGGAGCTACTCCAGAGGTGGCGTCCCGAACTTTGGGGCGATCCAAGCCGTCTGATCGCGAACCGGCGGCGGCCGGCGGCCTGGCAGGCGGAGGGGGCTCCTGGAGGAGGGCGCGTGCGGCGGCGATGGCGGCAGCGGCGCGGTCGATGATCTGGAGCCGTTGGATGCGGTCCCGCTCCTCCTTGGGGACGTTCAGGATCTTCTCAAACCGCTCCGTCTTCCGCTCCAGCGAGTCCTCGCCCTCGCTGCCGGCGAGCCCCCACTGGGGGCCCTCGGCGGTGCTGCCGGTGATCCGGCGGAACTCCTGGGACTTCCGTTCGCGGTCGACGGCCTTTTTCCACATGTCGAGGTAGGAGTCGCCATTGGCGGAGGAGTGGGCCCGGCGGGCGGAGCACCAGCGCCTTCGGGTGCTCCACGGGACAGGGAACCGGGGGCCGCGCATGTTAGCGTGAGCGGAGGTGCTAAGTTGCGCCGCCATTCTTGGGGAGAAGAGACGTTTGGAGCGGAGAGTTGGGTCCCGGAAGGGCGATTTAATAGATTTTTTTAAATTTTTTTCTTTGGCCACTTTGGTTTAAAGAAAGATTTCTTTCTTGGATTTGGAGAAAGGAAGAGATGCTTGCTTCGTTGATTTCATGTGATTTTTTCTTTTATCCGAAGAGCGGGTGTTTGGGGCTTCGGCATTACGGGGGGAGAGAGGCAGAGGAGGGAGAAAAGGTCCAGAGACGTGGCAGCTTGGCACGTGATAGATAGATAGTGACACGTGTCAAGTGGATATCATGTTAGCCCGACGGAAACAGAAACTTCCACAGGTTGTTACTTCCTTATATGTACCATTGTGTTTAGAGCACGATAATTAGGGAGAGTATAAGGTTAAAATATTTACAAACTGGCATAAGATTGATACCATATCCTTGTTAGCCTACAATAGACCCCTAAGGATTGACTAGATAATAGCTACATGGTGATATTTGGAGCTAAGTAATAACAAGAGAAGCCTCGACCTTGTAATGGAAGGAGGTGCATGCTTTCATCACATCTAGATCAAAGATATGAAGACCAGCTAAGATGATGCCATATGACAAGGCTTGAGAAAGATGAATGGGAGCTTAGGGATAGACTAGGAAATAACTAAGGCCCTGTTTAAGGGAGTTTTTGGAGGGCCAGTAAGCACTTTCTGGCCCTCCAAAAGTACTTTTAGATAAAAAACTGTGTTTGGTAAATTTTTCAAAAAGCTGTTTCAGCTTTTGCGGGAAGCTGAAAACAGCTTTTTGGGAGGAAGCTCCAATTCGAAGCTTTTGGGAGGAAGCTGTTTCAGCTTTTTCGGAAAGCTGTATTTTTGACAAAAATGCCCATATTAAAATAACATAATTATATAGTTTGTCCCTTTATAAACCTAAAAATCTGCTGGAGCCAAGAATCCTAGCCGTCAGACTCCCTTCCGTAAGAAAAGATATTTTTCTATTCAATTTTTGTATGCATCTCTTGAACCACATTTTAGAAGAAAAAATTTTAATCCTTTTCCATACCTTCCAAAATCAATCTATTATTTTTTTTTATTATCAACCTCGCGGCCCACGCTGAGGTCCTCCTCGAGCGTGGACCACGAAGAAGAGCCCCTGGACCGCGGAAAATTATTTTATGAAAAATTATGAAAAATTATTATGGAAAATTATTTTATACTAATAACTATAATATTTTATACCTTTATTTTTGTATTATACTATAAATATAATATCATATTATATTATATCATAATACATTAATATGTTATGTTAAATAATTTAATATTATGTTTGTTACGGGGGAACTTAGCCACCATGCCCCACGTGACCGGCACGTGCGCCCAGAAAGACTACGGCTGCCCCTTGATCCAGCAATCCGACCTCGGGTCGGATATCTTCGGCTCCGCAGTCCGACCCCGAGTCGGCTGCCCCTTGATCCACCTCGGGTCGGATATCTTCGGCTCCGCAGTCCGACCCCGAGTCGGCTGCCCCTTGATCCAGCAATCCGACCTCGGGTCGGATATCTTCGGCTCCGCAGTCCGACCCCGAGTCGGTTGCCCCTTGATCCAGCAATCCGACCCCGAGTCGGTTGCCCCTTGATCCAGCAATCCGACCCCGAGTCGGTTGCCCCTTGATCCAGCAATCCGACCTCGGGTCGGCAATCTCTTGACAACAACAGACTGTTCTCCTGAGGCACGCCGCGGCCCCCTGCTCCACTACTCCCTGCAACGGCCGAATCCGGCGCTGCCCCACGATCCCCTGTAACAACCGTACGAAGCGGAGCTCCACTACGCCCTGCCATGGCCGTACCCGGCGCTGCCCCACGACGCCCTGTAACGGCCATGTCAGTGGCAACCCCATCATGCCACACGATGACCAATCCCCAGAAAAACCCCCCAGCCTGATATATATGGGGCTGGGGGGGAAGGGGGAGGGTAAGCAAGATTCTCCATAGCATCATCTTACCTGCTACCTCTCCTTCTCCTTCGATTCCCTCTAACTTGATCGTCGGAGGGCCCCCACTACCCCAGTGGTGGTGCGAGGCTTGCTTGCAGGTTTCCCGGCGGAAGGTGGAGCGCAACCAAAGCAATTCAAAGGGAACCCCGTTCACACCGCTGTGCCAATCGTTCTCGGTTTGGACCCCCAGCAACAGTTAGCGCTAGAGGAAGGGACGGATCTCTGAGCGATCGTAATGGCACGGCGAGGTGGTCGTGGAGCTTCCAATGCTTCCGGTAGCGGGGCCTCTCGCGCCACTGGCCGGGAGGCCGCTGCATCTCCAACACGCTCTCAGCAACACTCCACCGCCCCACCGCCCATTCAGATGGTCGAAGCCGCCCAGTTCGACCAGCTAACCCAGCAGGTTCGCACCCTCGCGGAGGCGGTGCAGAATCTGCAGGGTGCGATGTCCCGGGCGCCGCAGCGGGCTCAGGAGCCGCTGCTGCCTGAGCGTTCGCCTGTCCTCCTCAACCCGCGCTCCTTCCTCTCCTATGGAGAGGCGCGCCGGCGCGAGGAGGATTCTCGAGCACGCTCCATTCTGCCGGGACCTTCCCACCGGAGCTGCGCGGGGTACGAGAGGCGGGCCCGGGCGCGTTCCCAGACCCCCCAGTCCTCGAGGAACCCGCGCTCCAGTCGGTCCCCCTCTCGCCGCTCCTTGTCTCCCACCCACCGGTCGCGCTCCCTGGACCGGCGGGTGGACGATCTCCACCGACAACTCCAGGTCCTGAAGGGCCATTCCAAAGATCCCTTCGCCGACTTAGAGATCTCCTCCCAGCCGGCGCTCGCCTCGAGGATCCTGCGGACCCCGAATCCGCCGGGGTTCAAAATGCCGGCGATCGAGCCCTATGACGGGGCGGCGGATCCACGGGATCACGTCGAGAGTTTCAGGACCCTTATGCTCCTCCACGGAGCATCAGATCCCCTTCTCTGCTAGGCTTTCCCGGCAACCCTCCGTGGCCCGGCGAGGGCATGGTTCGCCGGGCTGGAGGCTGACTCAATCCGGTCCTTCGACCAGTTCACTCGCCTCTTCATCACTCATTTCGCCGTCAGTAGCCGGCGGCGACTGGTCTCCGACTCCCTCTTTGATGTCCGGCAAAACGAGGGAGAAAGCCTGCGGGATTATCTTACCCGCTTCAACAGGGCTACTCTGGAGGTCCGGAACCTGAGTCAGGAGGTAGCTCTTTCAGCCCTGAAGCGTGGCTTCCGGAAGGGCAGACTCACCTTCTCCCTGGACAAACGCCTGCCGCGGAGCTTCCCAGAGCTGTTGTCCCGGGCGAACCAGTATGCGGACGCCGAGGAGGCGGCCGCCCACCGGAGCAAGGAGGCCGCCGAGATCCCTCAAAAGCTTGGGAAGAAAAGGCGGAAAGAGGCACGCCAGAGGAGGAGCCCGACGCCTCAGCGTCGACGCAGAAGCCCGTCGCCGGTGAAGAACCACGGCGCCCCACGCCCTCGTTCTCCGCCCCGACGTTTTCACCGGTACACCCCTCTCCTAACCCCCCGGGCCCAGATCCTTATGGAGATCAAGGGGCGGGAGGACCTCCCGGCCCCGAGACAGATGCGGAGGATCCCTGGGAAGAGGCCCTCCCGGGCGTACTGGGAGTACCATCGAGACCACGGCCACGACACGGAGGACTGCTTCCAGCTTCGGGACGAGATCGAGGCTCTCATCCGCCGGGGGCGTCTCGGTCGATATGTGAGCGACCGACGTCCCCCCGCAGACCCGCGTCCGGCCGACCCGGCCCCTCCGGAGCCTCGGGAGCAGAATCGACCCGTTGCGGGCGTGATCCACACTATCACTGGGGGCTGCCCCCGGCCCGTGAGGAACTCAGGGGGCTCGACGGAAGCGTCAGGGGCGGCCGTCGCAAAGAGGCAGAGGGTCAGCAATGTAATCACCTTTTGTGATGAGGATGTAAAGGGGGTTCAGACCCCCCACGATGACGCCATGGTGATCTCCCTCACTATGGCAAACTATGATGTAAGGCGTGTTCTTGTGGATAGTGGAAGCTCAGCTGATATCTTGTTTTACGAGGCCTTCCAAAAGATGGGCTTGTCCAAACAATTGTTGCACAAAATATCCACCCCCCTCATAGGATTCACCGGTGACGCTGTCCCGGCGGAAGGTGTCGTTGAGCTGCCTGTGACTGCGGGCGTCGCACCCGCAGAAGCCACGGTGCGACTCGGGTTCTTGGTCGTCCGTGTTCCCTCGGCCTACAACGCTATCCTCGGACGACCCGGACTGAACATCCTTCGCGCGGTGGTCTCTACGTACCACTTGCTCATGCGGTTCCCCACGGCGGTCGGGATCGGGGAGGTCCGAGGCGACCAACCGACCGCACGGCAATGTTTCCTAGCGACCCTCAAAGGGAAGAAGCCCGCAGAAGCCCTAAGCGTCGAGTCCCTTGATGCCAGAGACGAGGTGGCCTTGCGGCAGGGGGAGCCGGCCGAGGGTGTGGTCGAAGTTCCCCTCGAGGAAGGCCGCCGGGACCGGGTGGTCCGGGTCGGCGCCAATCTCGACCCGGGAGCTCGGGCCCGGTTGGTGGAATTCCTCCGAGCCAATACCGATGTATTTGCCTGGTCGGCGGCCGATGTACCTGGGATCGACCCGGAGGTCATTTCTCACGCCCTCAACGTCGACCCGACCCACCGGCCAGTGAAGCAGAAGAAGAGACACTGTGCCCCGGATCGGATCCGGGTGGTCGACCAGGAGGTAGACAAACTCTTGGAGGCAGGATTCATAAGGGAGGTGAGTTACCCCGAGTGGCTGGCAAATGTTGTACTTGTCCGGAAGGCGAGCGGGAAGTGGAGGATGTGCGTCGACTATACCGACCTGAACAAGGCGTGCCCTAAGGATAGCTTCCCGCTTCCGCGGATAGACCAACTGGTCGACGCGACTTCCGGATATCAGCTGCTGTCTTTCATGGACGCCTTCTCCGGTTACAACCAGATAATGATGGCCCCACAGGACGAGGAGAAAACTGCCTTTATAACGGACCGGGGGCTGTACTGCTACAAGGTAATGCCCTTCGGTCTGAAGAACGCTGGCGCCACTTACCAGCGCCTCGTCAACAAAATCTTCAAAGAGCAAATCGGCCGGAACATGGAGGTATACGTGGACGATATGCTGGTGAAGAGCCACCAGGCAGACCAGCACATCGTGGATCTGGAGGAGACTTTCACCACCTTACGGAAGTTTCGCATGAAGCTGAACCCAGCGAAGTGCGCCTTTGGCGCTTCGGCCGGGAGGTTCCTTGGTTTCATTGTCAACCAACGGGGTATCGAAGCCAACCCGGACAAAATCAAGGCCATCCAAGGTATGTCTCCTCCGACCAAAGTAAAATAAGTTCAGGAGCTCGCTGGAAGGGTCGCCGCGCTCGGACGATTTGTGGCAAAATCGGCCGAACGCTGCCAACCATTCTTCAAGGTGTTAAAACGCCTAAAAGACTTCCTCTGGACGGCCGAATGTCAAGCAGCATTCGACCAGCTCAAGAAATACCTGGCGTCTCCTCCCCTACTGTCCAAGCCGCAAGAAGGGGAGATGCTCTACCTCTATCTGGCGGTCTCCCCAACCGCGGTCAGTGCGGTGCTGGTTCGGGAAGAGGCAAAGCTCCAGAAGCCTGTGTACTACATCAACCGGGTCCTACGGGACGCCGAGACGCGGTATACGAAGGCCGAAAAGATCGCCTTCGCGCTGCTGACCGCGACCAGGAGGCTCCGCCCCTATTTCCAGGCCCATTCTGTCACCCTCTTAACTGATCAACCGTTACGACAGATCCTCAGCAACCCCGAGAATGCGGGACGGCTGGTGAAGTGGGCAGTAGAACTCGGTGAGTTCGACATCCGCTACCAGCCTCGACCCGTCATCAAGGCCCAGGTGCTCGCGGACTTCCTCGCTGAGTGCACGGTGCAGGAGGCGGAAACTAGACCGCCGGAAACGCCCAGCCTCGACCTCCCGACCTGGACGCTTCACATCGATGGGTCGTCGAACCCCGAGAGTGGAGGGGCCGGGCTGGTCCTTACCAGTCCTGATGGAGTGATAGCCGAGTATGCCTTGAGGTTTGGATTTCCAGTTACCAACAACGAGGCGGAATACGAGGCCCTAGTCGCAGGACTCAAACTCACCGGGGAGCTCGGCATCCGGCGTTTGAAGGTCTTCACCGACTCCCAGCTGGTGGTCGGGCAGGTCCGTGGGGAGTTCGAGGCCCGGAGCCCGACCATGCAGAACTACGTCCGGAAGGTGCAAGCACTCATTCCCGACCTCGGCAGTGTCGACATCCAGCAAGTCCCCAGAAGTGAAAATGCCAGGGCCGACAGGTTGTCCCGCTTGGTGGGCGCAGAGGCGCACAACTTGTCGAGGGCAATCTACCTGGAGACCCTGGATGCCCCGAGCATCGGCGAGGCTGGAGCGGTGATGGCGATTGATCCGGAGCCGTCTTGGATGGACCCGCTCGTCGCCTACCTCGCCGAAGGGATCCTCCCTGAAGACGAAGATCAAGCTCGGCGACTCGTCAAGAAGTCCGCCCACTACGTACTCTATGAAGGGAGGCTGTATCGGACCTCGTTTACCGCCCCCCTCTTAAGGTGCCTCCGCCCCTCGGAGGCGGCCTACGTCCTCGGCGAAGTCCATGAGGGCGTCTGCGGATCGCACTCGGGGGCTAGGTCCTTGGCGCACAAGATCATGAGGCAAGGCTATTATTGGCCTACCTTGTTGGAGGACTCAAAGGATCACGTACGGAAATGCGACGCCTGCCAGCGCCACGCCAACGTCCAGAGAGTCCCTTCTGTCCCCTTGGCACCAATCACCGCACCCTGGCCCTTCGCACAGTGGGGAATGGATATCCTCGGACCATTCCCCGTCGCTTCCGCCCAGCGGAAATTCTTGATTGTTGCAATCGACTACTTCACCAAGTGGGTGGAGGCAGAGCCGCTGGCTACTATCACGGAGGCGCAAGTCCGGAAGTTCGTGAAGAAAAACATCATTGTCCGATTTGGGGTACCCCGGGTCCTCATCTCGGATAATGGTCGACAGTTCGACAACAAGCATTTCCGTGACTTCTGCGAGGAATTCGGGATCGAGCATCGGTTCACATCTGTGTCGCATCCCCAAACCAACGGTGAGGCCAAGGTGACAAACCGGACAATCCTCCAAGGAATTAAGGCGCGAATCGGTCGGACGGGGCAAGCCTGGGTCGAAGAACTCGAGAACGTCCTTTGGGCGTATCGGACCACGCATCGGACCCCTACCGGGGAGACGCCTTTCAGCCTAACCTATGGCACGGAAGCGGTTGTCCCCGTGGAGCTCGGACTCCCCTCGCCCCGGGTGGCTACGCACCGACCCGAGGCCAATTCGGAGCAACTCCGAGGAAACTTGGACCTCTTGGAAGAAGCGAGGGAAATGGCGCAGGTTCGGATGGCGATGTATCAGCGGAGGGTGGCCCGATATTATAACTCCAAGGTCCGACCAAAACTTTTCAGAATCGGAGATCTGGTGCTAAGGCGAGCCAAAGCATCTCAACCCGCGGAAGGTGGGAAGCTGGCGCCAAATTGGGAAGGCCCGTATAGGGTTCGCTGGGTAAACCGACCTGGCTCCTACCAGTTGGAGGCCCTAGATGGTCGAGAAATTCCAAGGAGCTGGAATTCCGCTAACCTACGGGTGTATTACCAGTAGAAAGACAAAGCCAGAAAGACAGTTCAAAAAATGTATAGTCCTTTTCATTTCAATAATTCCTGGTCGCAATGGCGTGTTCGTGTGATTACAAAGAATTCCCAGAGGGGGATTGGGGAGTAAAAAAAGTAAGGAAGAGGTGGGGACTCCGTAGAGTTGAAGATCCGGGATCCCGAACCCTCCACCCGAAGCAGCTGCAATCCCACCGGGCGTGGGTGCTTCTCCCCGGAGGCGTCATCGATGCCTCACGCAAAAGACGAAGAGCCGGCGCGGACGAAGAAGAAGTGGACGAAGGAGGAGTTCACACTGCTCCTAGAGGAACGCCACCTCCAAAGGATATTCCGGCCCTCCCCAAGAGAAGGGGAGGGAAGGAATACAAGGGAGAAGAGCGCGAGGAGGCGCGATCCCGGATGAAGCGTCTGGCGCAGAGCTCAATCGGGAGGTGGGACGGAAAAGAGGGGGGATGTGATCCCGGATGAAACGCCTAGAGCGGAGTTCCACCGGGGAGAATCTCCCCGTTGATCCCAGATGAAACGGCTAGTTGGCGGAAGTCGCGAGGGGCGCACCTCCCGTTCTTCCGGCAGGGGCTTCCCAGCCACGCACCGGAGAGGAGGTCCACGATCCATGGCAACCTGAACAGCTCCGGCTTGGCAGGCTCCACCGCACCTGCACTTATATTTATAGCCAAACTGTGGCCCCCCGGTCGTTCCGATGCGGGTGGCTCCAATAAATGCGGGCGCATCGAATCCGGAGCCGTTCCGGCTCTCGAGGCGTATCCTCCCACGACCTCCTAAGCGTCGTTCTCCTTAATTGCATTCTTCATGCAGGACACTCCGGGCGGCGTGTATCCCACGGCACACGTATCTCCGCACGCGCCCAGGCCGCATCCGCCTCGAAGAATGTGCGTATCGCGGCCGCTTAACTGGCACTCCTCGCAAGCAGCAACTGGCCGATCCGATTTCCCAGGTAACGCCTCAATTAGCATTTAATAACCTTCTGGTGTTCCCCAGGCGACGCGTCGAGAGGAGGAGAAATACGATCGCAGCTGGCCACGGAGAAACTCCGTCGAGCGGCAAGTGATAGGCGCGCGACCAACGAGCGGAATTCTCCGAGGCTCAGTCCTCGGATGCCAGGCTAACCCGATGATCATCCCGGGAGCAGACTAGCCTGAAGCCCCGACCGGTCGCCTCAGCTTGCGCCAGCCTTGGCCGACCAACGAGCGGAATTCCCCGAGGCTCGGCCCTCGGATGCCAGGCTAACCCGATGATCATCCCGGGAGTAGACTAGCCTGAAGCCCCGACCGGTCGCCTCGGCTTGCGCCAGCCTTGGCCGACCAACGAGCGGAATTCCCCGAGGCTCGACCCTCGGATGCCAGGCTAACCCGATGATCATCCCAGGAGCAGACTAGCCTGAAGCCCCGACCGGTCGCCTCGGCTTGCGCCAGCCTTGGCCGACCAACGAGCGGAATTCTCCGAGGCTCGGCCCTCGGATGCCAGGCTAACCCGATGATCATCCCGGGAGCAGACTAGCCTGAAGCCCCGACCGGTCGCCTCGGCTTGCGCCAGCCTTGGCCGACCAACGAGCGGAATTCCCCGAGGCTCGGCCCTCGGATGCCAGGCTAACCCGATGATCATCCCGGGAGCAGACTAGCCTAAAGCCCCGACCGGTCGCCTCGGCTTGCGCCAGCCTTGGCCGACCAACGAGCGGAATTCCCCGAGGCTCGGCCCTCGGATGCCAGGCTAACCCGATGATCATCCCGGGAGCAGACTCGCCTGAAGCCCCGACCGGTCACCTCGGCTTGCGCCAGCCTTGGCCGACCAACGAGCGGAATTCCCCGAGGCTCGGCCCTCGGATACCAGGCTAACCCGATGATCATCCCGGGAGCAGACTAGCCTGAAGCCCCGACCGGTCACCTCGGCTTGCGCCAGCCTTGGCCGACCAACGAGCGGAATTCCCCGAGGCTCAGTCCTCGGATGCCAGGCTAACCCGATGATCATCCCGGGAGCAGACTAGCCTGAAGCCCCGACCGGTCGCCTCGGCTTGCGCCAGCCTTGGCCGACCAATGAGCGGAATTTCCTGAGGCCTAACCCTCGGATGCCTGGCCTAGCGCCGGAGGAATTTTCTGAGGCCTAACCCTCGGATGCCTGGCCTAGCGCCGGAGGAATTTCCTGAGGCCTAACCCTCGGATGCCTGGCCTAGCGCCGGAAGAATTTTCTGAGGCCTAACCCTCGGATGCCTGGCCTAGCGCCGGAAGAATTTCCTGAGGCCTAACCCTCGGATGCCTGGCCTAGCGCCGGAAGAATTTCCTGAGGCCTAACCCTCGGATGCCTGGCCTAGCGCCGGAAGAATTTTCTGAGGCCTAACCCTCGGATGCCTGGCCTAGCGCCGGAAGGATTTCCTGAGGCCTAACCCTCGGATGCCTGGCCTAGTGCCGGAGGAACTTCAAGAGTCAGGAATCGGCGAGACGCTACCAAGAGTTAAAAAGAGGAAGGACGAAAGTGAAATGAGGAAACACTTTGTTTGCATTAACTTTCGTTGCATCAGGGCCGAGACCCATACAACATGGCAAAACGCCAACATACAAAGAAAAGAACAAAGAAAAAGTACAGAGGGTCAGCTTGGAGGAACCCCTGGATCGGGAACGGCGAGCACGTCTGCGAAGGGTAGGGAGACGGTTGGAGAACCGGCAGGCAATGGCATCGGAGGGGAGTCGAGGAGGGAGACCCCACTCAGGTCAATTCCGGGGTATTTAGTGGACACCCTTGCCAGGCCTTCATCGAAGCCTAAGGCAAAGGAGTCGGACCCCGCATCCGACATGTCACGGATGAACTCGGCGGACTGACGATAGGCCTGTACCGCCTGACGCCCGATTTCTGCGCTCTTCTCGGCCAGCGCCGCCTCCGCTCGCTCCGTAATCTGAGCTTTCGCTTCCATGACCTTCGCCACAATCCGCTCGTCCGCCTCGGAGGAGACCCTCAGCAGATCGGCCCGAGCCTCCATGTGCTTCGCCTCGGCAGCGATGCAAGCAGCCTCAGCCTCCTCCAGGCGCGAATGAAGCTCCTGGTTGCTCGCACGAGTCCCCTCCAAGGCCGACTCCAATTCGGCCATCTTGGCTTCAAGAGATCGGGTTCGGTTGCGGGCGTTGTCGGCCGACTGCTGGGCCTTCTCCCACCCTCCCGGAAGTCGGCAGCCTTCCGGGACTGCTTTTCGGCTCGCTCCTCCGCCTTCCTGATCTCGCTTTCGAGACCCGAGGCAACCTTGAGTTGCTCCTGAGCCTCCAACAGTTGCCTCTCGAGGGCGGCGAAGCCGAGTGCCCGCTCTTCGGCCACCTGGAGCCTCGTCTCGAGGTCCCTGGTCGTTCTCCCCGCCGCAGCCTGGCCTCCCTCCTCTACAGCTTTCAGTCGGCTCTCGGCCTTCGCCAGGAGCCTCGCCTGTTCCTCGTGGCTCTCCTCCAGACGGATCATGTACTAGGCGAGCTAAGAGACAGGAAAAATGAGAGCGTCAGACGGGGATCAATAGAGCCTATAAATGACGAAAGCGACCAAAAGAACACTCACCGACATGAGGCAGACGCAGCTGGCAGCTCCGACTTCAGGGATCCTCATCTGCCGGACCTGCCTACGGTCACCCTCCAGCAGCACCGTCTCGATGAGGTTTCGGGCGCCGGCGAAAGTGAAGGCTGACCCCGACTTCGCCCCGGAGTCGGACGGTGGTTCTGCGGCCTTACCCTTACCCATTGCTTGAGGGAGAGTCATGCCGACCGTGCTCGGGGCGGGGGCCGCGCCAGAAATCGACAGGGTCCCGCTCGGCCGAGGCCTCGGCGCGCCCCTCCTCGTATCATCCGAGGCCGACCGAGTCGAAGGCCGGGCTGGGGACCGACCGCGTCCGACCCGGCCGTCTCGGGCGCGCCCGGATGACACCTCCGGAAAAGCGGTAGTCTCATCACCGGAGGGCTGATACGGCGTCAACTGTCGGTCCGAGCCCGCGGCGTCCCCCTGACCGGTGGGCCCGGACCCGTCTGTCGGCGTCGGAGTCGCCTGCTGGCGGGGCTTCTTCGCCGGTGGGACCCCGCTCGGAGGAGTCCGTTTCTTCCTCTGGACCGCTTCCAGTAGGGACGCCCTACTAACAGCCATTGCCCTGTCCGACTGCATGACGTCGTCGATTTCTGCAAAAAGAACGAGATGGTTAGAAACTGAGAAACTGATGGAAAGAAGAAACGAAAGAGGAGAAAAGAGCTAAAAAAGAAGAAGTGATGGCGGGCTCACGGTCGGCAGGGACCGAGCTCAGACCGACGTTCACCAAGGCATCCTCGGAAATAAGGCGAGCCACCGGGGGGAGCCGGCCCTCGGCAACCAACCCCCTCAAAACGGCGACGCCATCGGACTCCTCCCTTGACAACCTCGATAGGCCGATCGGGGACTTCATCAGCGTCTCCCAGGTTGTCCCGATTCCCCAAGAGGGATCTACGTCGATGAAAAAGAAACGCTCCTTCCAGCCATGAATGGAGGAAGGAGCCTCCTTGACGAGGCCGCACCCTCGCCGCGCCGCAAAGCACCACCACCCTCTGTCCCGGGGGTGGCCGTTCAGGCCGTAGCATTCCCAAAAGACATTCAGGGTGGCGGGAACCTCGTGCATGCGGCAGAGAACCTGGAAGGCCGTCAGGGTACGCCATGAGTTCGGCACCAGTTGCGTCGGCGCCACTCTTAAACCTCGAAGCACCTGCACGACTAAGTCCGAGGGGGGAAAGCGGAACCCAGCCCGAAGGATGTCCTCATTAATGGCGACCTTCCCTGGAGGAGGATGGGACATCCTCTCCTCAGGCCCCGGGAGCGTAACGTTGCAGGCTTCGGGAAGGTGGTACCGGGCCACGAACCTATCTAGGTCTTCGGGGACCAGCTCCGACTGAATGCGGTCCGCTCTTACTTCGTCCATCCCTAACGGCCAGAGAATCTACGGTCAGGACGGGGTCAAGAGGAGAGAAGGGACCGGAACGACTGGGGTACACTAATACGAAAGGAGAAAGTACGGAGAGCCCTAAATTGAAGAGTGGGGCAACTCACCGGAAGGGAAGGAAGAACGGCTCCGATAGCGTCAAAGGAGGAGCGAACGAACAGTCCGACGGCAACAGCAACAGCACAAGGGAGAAACTCGAGGATGCCTGTGAAGAGAAAGGCGGACGGGGGAGGGCCCCCGGTTAAATAGGCAGAAAGGCGGGTGACGCCTCGGTGACGCCAGAGGATGCCTGGCTACCGAAGGATCGTTCTCGCCCCAAAGGCGAATCGACGCCATTAAGGAAGGATGTCCGCCGAAATCCGCAGACCGCCAGATCAGCGACAACCGCCATACGCCATAAAAAAAAGGGGGCGGGGAGCTCGGAGCGCGCGCGCCTTTCCGAGGGATGGCGGCAATCTCGAAGCATCACTCCCTTCACCCGTTCCCCTCCTGGTTCCAGGCTCGGAAGTGGGGGGCTACTGTTACGGGGGAACTTAGCCACCATGCCCCACGTGACCGGCACGCGCGCCCAGAAAGACTACGGCTGCCCCTTGATCCAGCAATCCGACCTCGGGTCGGATATCTTCGGCTCCGCAGTCCGACCCCGAGTCGGCTGCCCCTTGATCCAGCAATCCGACCTCGGGTCGGATATCTTCGGCTCCGCAGTCCGACCCCGAGTCGGCTGCCCCTTGATCCAGCAATCCGACCTCGGGTCGGATATCTTCGGCTCCGCAGTCCGACCCCGAGTCGGTTGCCCCTTGATCCAGCAATCCGACCCCGAGTCGGTTGCCCCTTGATCCAGCAATCCGACCTCGGGTCGGCAATCTCTTGACAACAACAGACTGTTCTCCTGAGGCACGCCGCGGCCCCCTGCTCCACTACTCCCTGCAACGGCCGAATCCGGCGCTGCCCCACGATCCCCTGTAACAACCGTACGAAGCGGAGCTCCACTACGCCCTGCCATGGCCGTACCCGGCGCTGCCCCACGACGCCCTGTAACGGCCATGTCAGTGGCAACCCCATCGTGCCACACGATGACCAATCCCCAGAAAAACCCCCCAGCCTAATATATATGGGGCTGGGGGGGAAGGGGGAGGGTAAGCAAGATTCTCCATAGCATCATCTTACCTGCTACCTCTCCTTCTCCTTCGATTCCCTCTAACTTGATCGTCGGAGGGCCCCCACTACCCCAGTGGTGGTGCGAGGCTTGCTTGCAGGTTTCCCGGCGGAAGGTGGAGCGCAACCAAAGCAATTCAAAGGGAACCCCGTTCACACCGCTGTGCCAATCGTTCTCGGTTTGGACCCCCAGCAACAACTATAAATATAATATCATATTATATTATATCATAATACATTAATATGTTATGTTAAATAATTTAATATTATGTTATATTATGGAAAATTAATTTATACTAATAATTATAATATTTTATACCTTTATTATTGTATTATACTATAAATATTATATTATATTACATTACATTATAATACATTAATATGTTATTTTAAATAATTTAATATTATGTTATATTATGGAAAATTAATTTATAATAATAATTATAATATTTTATACCTTTATTATTGTATTATACTATAAATATTGTATTATATTACATTACATTATAATACATTAATATGTTATTTTAAATAATTTAATATTATGTTATATTATGAGAAATTAATTTATACTAATAATTATAATATTTTATACTTTTATTATTGTATTATACTATAAATATAATATATATTACATTATATCATAATACATTAATATGTTATGTTAAATAATTTAATATTATGTTATATTACCGAATATTAATTTGCTCTAATAATTATATTACTATTATGCTATATTAACATAATATTATTTTATATTACAATAATATTATACTATATCATATATTTATGTATTAATTTATGTTATGTTTTATTATGTTCTGTTGTATAATACTATGCAATGTTCTTTATGGTAATTTTGTCATACAAAAGTACTTTCTCAGTTTGTTTACCAAACACAAAACAAAGTTTGCAATACGTAAGACGTGAGAAGTGGAGATGGTTACCGGAAGACCAAGACATGGGAATTGGAGGTAAATTATTTAGATATTAAATTTAACTACAACAACCATTAAGAAAAAGTGGCCGAAGTGGTATTAATAGAGGATGATAGGTGTCAATGATTAAGATAGATAGTTGTTTATTGGTTAAAGAAAAAAAGTATACCAAAGCACCAAAATATGGCGGAGCCGAGCCATTTTAGGCCCATTAGCTTATGCATAACCCTATATAAAGTCATGGCGACGATATTAGTGGGCAGGATGAAGCTCTTGCTGTCTGATATTATCTGCCAAGGTAGAAATATCTTTGACGATGTCATGTTGGCCCAAAAAATGATGTAAGATCTTCAGCGGGAGCATGAGCTAAGGCCGGAGCGTGCTTGGATCTAGCACTTGGGCCTTCACCCGAGGGTAGCACTATTCTTATGGAAGATAGTCTGAGATCGGCTTTTGACGAGAGCAGTACTCAACGAACGAGGTTTGAAGATTCACTCAGAGTGCAGGGTGTACGGCGTCAACAAGACGGTGGACCATGCGTTGTTTCAGTGCACATGGGTGAGGGTGACTTAGCAATTGGCAGGGATCTACGGGAGGTTTGGAGTCAGAGGGACCAGTTCTTAGGAACTATCCGTCGATGGTCGGACAACCCACTGACATGCTAGAAGGCTGCTAGAGCGACTTGCACAGCATACCAAATCTGGCTGGCAAGGAATGCTCGAACTTTTGGTGAGCACAACATGTCACCGAGGATCGTAGCGAAGACCGCCCGGGCGCAGGCAGCGAAGATTAGTAATGTTTCCTTCTCAGAAGAGCCTTTGATAGTTCGGGATATTTGGGGTTCCCATTCTACCCTGGCAACACCCCGTACGATATTTTTACCTAGGAGCCTCCACCCTCAAGCTTCATCAAGGTCAACTTTGATGAGTCTGTTTTGGATGGAGGCATGAGAGAAGGTGCGGGTTTCATCATCAAGGATCGGAACTCTAAAGTAGTGACAGCGGGCAACTGTCAGTTATTCGACATCATAGTCCCTGGTGCGGGCTGAGGGCTACCTAGGCTGGCCTTCGACATGCTCAGCGAGTGCTACTAGCTAGTTCAGTCATCTTAAAGGGTGACTCGACCACAGTCATCAGTTCGATCTATAGGATCCGAGGGCTGCCGACTGCGACCATCCCTTGCTTTAAGACATCTGGATAATGATGAGGGATGAAGGGGCCATTTGGGCTAAGCATGTATTTAGAGAAGCTAACGGGGCTGCGGATTGAGTGGCCGCTTAAGTGGCCAGCCATTCTGGTAGCACCTTGTGGATTGGGAATGGGGAGCTATCTCGGAAGCTCTACGATATTCTATTTTCTGATTTTATTGGATGCATTTGTACACGTATTGTATGAATTACTTGCTTTAGCAAAAAAAAAAAGTATAAATTATTAGCTTCCTTCTTCGTGGGATGGGATGGAAAGAAAAATAAGTTAATAGCTAGTGCTTGGATAGATACATAGGCGGGCCACTATTATACGAATCGGAAAGAATTAGGTGGCAGCAAGTTTTGCTACCTTGATCTTTAAGGACTCCCGAGGGTGCCACCTTCTAGAAAAAGAAGCGGTGAATACGGGCTACAAGCTATAAACTATAAATTAAAATCTAAAAATATTAAACCTAATGGAAAAATAAATTAATAAAAAAATAGAAATTGATTTGATCAATGGCCGAACGACCTATTTTTAGAGCTCCAACTTTATACTTATATATATTTCTTTAACTGCCGGACGTCAGCCTCGTTCCAGTTTTGACACCTATCTCTATCAACTATCACCACTCCATCCACTTTCTTTCAACAGTTGTCAAGATCGATTCTACTCATTCATTCCACTTTCCACACTTTTGTATCTAAGTGACTGCCCCATATTTGCATATCGTCACCTCGTACTTGGTTGACAGCTTGAACCGCGCAAGCTACAGAACTTAATTTAACTCTATGACTCAGCATAAGGGCATTTAAACTTGTCCAAAATATATCTCATTTACATGAAAATCATTTCAAATTTGTTGAAAATATCTAAATATAAAATAATGAAATACTCCCATTTGAATACAATTAAAATAATCCAATATTCAAATTTCATCAAAACAAAAAAATCAAGTTTCCAACTAGTGCAAAAACCAAATTTCAGAGGTTGGTTCAGAATAGCAACTTTTAACTACCAAGTTATTTCTTAACTCTATAAGTCTTATAAATTTTATTATACCTGCAGTTTGTAAGACAATCTTAGTTTCCCAAAGTATTTTTATCGTTCATGGCACTAGTCAACACATTGCTGTGTTGCACTTCAACAGAAACAAATATAAATCCTCTATTCTTTTACATGATGGGGGTTCGTGGGTCATGATAGGAAAGGGAAAGAGAAGGGAATGAGGTGAGAAGGTATGTAAGATTTGTACCAGAAAATTCTCAGATAAAAGAGATACACAAAAATATTTCAGAGATTATTAGATGTATTCCTCCAAGTACATTTTTGCATGGTGCGGGTCTTAGATAAGAAGTTCGGAGGGGAAGTGTATAGGAGGATAGGTAGGATTAAAAGATTCACAGAATTATCATGTGGAAAAGGTCTGGCAAAATTCAACACAGAGGACTCACAGCTTGATGTGTTACTCTTTTATTGCTTTATTAAGGTATGCCAAAATTTCAACATAGAGAAGTCACAGCTGATATGTAACTCTTTTCTTGTTTTATTTAGTTAGGAGCAATAGGAAAAGTTACATTTAGGTGTCTTGCTTTGCATGTGAGATTTTTGCTAGAGGAGTTTGTGTAACTTCTCCGATTTAGTTAGCACTGATTTGGTCAAAGGAGTTATAATGTTTTTTTGTGTTTTGATAACTTATTTTTAATTTTATTTTTGATTTCTTATTTAAGTGGATTTAACCCAGACCTGATCCATACTTGAACAAGATGGATGTGCAGGTTCTCTTTATCCTTGCCCAAACAATTTCAGCTTGAGTACAGGATGAGTAGTTTCTTATCTGACTCTAACCTAACATAATCAGCAATATATTTCTATGGTTAGGGTTGGTTAAGATCTATTTAATTAGGAAGATTAGGAAGGATATACGCACATTGAGCTGGGAGTTGGACCAAAGCAAGATCCAGAAAATATGCTCAACAATGTAATTAGTTCGAAGTAGTTCAAATATTTCTTTTGATTGAACAACTCTATAATATATCTGACAATATTGTTGTTTCCATTTTCTAATTCTAATATTTTCAATACTTGAACATTGTATAATTTGAAATAAGAATATGACACCGTAACTATCCAGACTAGAAGTTTTGCATTTGTATTTTATTTTTTGGCTTCACTAGTGCTACTAGAGAGTTTGTATGTAATGCAAATTAATGACCATGATCTTCTATACAAATAGTAGACTCTAAATATCTTGGATTGGTTGCTCCTATGTAGACTGAATGAATGAAATCTATGTTAGTCGTGACATAGCACATCAATATGAATTCAAATAAAAAGTACTTCTACATGTATGTAAAATATCATGATCAGTAATTGAAATATCAACTTTGGACTAATAGCCATTCAAAGCTGATGCGATCAACCAAGTGGTTCTAGATGTGGAACCAAACTCAGTTAAATTCTGATACTCAAATGGCTTGTTAGTGGATATTGCTTCCAGCCGCCATGATTCAAAACCAGGTTATGCAGTTTGTCTTGAAGGATGTTATGAGTAAGTTTTTTGTGGATAAGATGTAGGCATTATGCACAAAAAGAACAGAATTACCACAATAAATAGATACTGATGTTGCAGAACCCTACAAACTTTAGAGTTTAATCACATGACGGCATAGATATAAATATTATATTAGGATATTGGAGGTTATTAAAGAAAAAAGATTTCCTGGTGACACGTTCTGGCAATATTGATCCAGTTGTAATCTTTTTGGATGAGAGGTCAATGTACCGTTTGTTTATACTTTTAATCGACATAATAGAGATTTAAATGTTTCGCTTGTACTGAACTTAATAAATGTCATATTGCTTTCAGTCATATTCAGTACTCATATGCCTGTGCTAATGTTATATGTCGAACAGATCAGAAAAGTCACCATGTTTATCACCAATATTGTTGCTTCTACCATTTTTATGCTGTTTTTGTAACCACTGAACTAGAGATTTTTTGGCAGAACTCAAAAGAAAGGTGCAGGTGAAGGTGTTGATGTAGCTTTGTCATGGTTTTGATTAGACATTGAAGAAGGAGAGTTGCATGAGCTTGGGACAGCTTATCCAGAAGCTGTATTGGGAAATCATTTAAAAACGAAGTTTTCATTTGCTACATGGTATTCTCTCTATTCACTTGTCATTGTGAACTGCATCTCAGACTGGTGCCACAGAATGCAAACCAGATCCTCTTGCCAGTGCAGTTAACCATCTCATCCAATAAGTGTCCGGATTACAACTGGTCTTCAATGAAACTCCAGCTATAATAATGCTTCTCTTTTCTATGACTCTGCAAAACAAACGGACCTGCAAACCCATCTGGGGATCAGAGGTATGAATGGCCTCAAATTTACAAGGTTGTTGGTGCTGTATACTCTGCTTCCAGAGAGAGCAGATCGAAACACGGAACACATGCTAATTTCGACTGATGTCAAAAGAGAAATGTACTGGCAAAATTGTAATCCATGCAGGTAATTATTTTCAGACTAATCAGATAGTGTCATTTCCATCTGCAACATGAAAGAGAGAAACATGGGAAAATATGCACTTTTTTCCACAAACTGATAGGAATATAAACAATGTGTTACTTTGGTTTGCATCATGAGGCCATGGATTGGTTTACATGGGGGGAAAAACCTGTTCTCTCTCGCCCTTTATCATGTTCACATTAAACAAAATACAAGACAAGCAAGATCCGATTCCAGATTAGGTTGCTGTTGCTTTCCCAGCAACTCTCTGAGCTATCCATCCCAGGCCATCATATAATCCCTCACCGGTGAGAGCACAACAGGCTTGGATGTGCCAGTCATGGTTCTTGATGCTATGGAGGGACAGGGCGTCAGTGATCTCAGCGGGAGACATTGCATCCTTGAGGTCCTGTTTGTTAGCAAATACGAGCACCACGGTATGCTCAAGGTCTGCATGCTGAAGCAGCCTGAAGAGCTCATCCTTCATGATGGAGATCCGAGCTCGGTCAGTGCTATCTATCACAGCAATGACAGCATGAGTTCCCTGGTAATATGTTGCCCAGGAGGCTCTCAGCCTTTCTTGTCCCCCAAGATCCCAAACCTGGTTAGTCGTAGCAGGATGTGAGATGGCCAGTGGTAAATGTTTGCAGAGCTTACAATCAAAATGAATTTAAAATGCCCACGATATGAAGATGATGCAATAAGCTAATTATCAACAGGAACAGCCTGCACCATGACATTCGAAAATCAAGTCCTATTTACTTATCACACAGCAAGAGCAAAGTGCATGCCAAGAATGAAATGAACTTAACTGAAGATACGAAGCAAGCTTCACAGAGAGTTTAGAATACTGTGAACCTTTTTTTTTTCATTTAGCTTGCCAACCAGGGAGATAGGATTAATATTTTATCTAAAATAGTTCAAGATAGTTAAACTTCCAAAGAAGCAGAGCTTTTCAATATAGCAGAATTTTGATTTTAGAATTTCCTGCCTAAGAGTGAAAAAACAGGTTTTTATAAGTTGCTTCCCACTCTCATTAGCAGGATGATGCTAAAGTTTAGTTTGCAAAATCTAACTGAAACTGAGTCACTGGTAACGGCAGACTGGAGAGATCACTGAGAAATAATTGGTGAAGTACATGCCAAAAGGGTTGAAGATTTCTCCACGGTAGAGTACAACAGGAGCAGTTTTCAACTAGGATGACCGAGAAAGGTCATTATCTATATGGTACTGGATTCCTGGAGACTTCATATTTGACAGAATTGGTGATAAATCTACAGCTCGGGTTATCAAACTTAATTATGAAATCATGGTGTACTGCAGGCAGAACGGAAGAACCACCCAATAAAGGAAAATATATAAATGCAAACACATGCATGTACATGAAGTAGGAAAAGCAGGCATGGTTAACAATTAAGTTCACATTCAACTTCAACGAATATCTGTAAAGTAGCTAGTTACGAAGACAGCATGAGTACAAATGCTAGTCTCATTTTAGAACCAAATACCTGACACACTATCCTACTTTGCAGATCTGAAAGCCATTCAAATTGCCTTGTCAACACATTGATTCACCCAAAAAACCCAATGCAGAACTAGACATAAAACAGCCTACTGATGTCATGATGAAAGTAGTTCTGCTATAACACTCTAATCACCAAGGATCAGACCATCCTACTGACTGCGAAAGAACTAATGGCGCCTGTTGGCATAACCAAACATAACCAAATGCTTTCAAAGTAGAAAGTTCCGCATAAAATTGTCCAAGACATAGTTTTGATCGAGTTAAAGACTAGAGAGTCTTGATATTAGCACTTATTAATTTGATGGGTCAGTATGAACACTTAATACCTGCAAAGAATGTTGCAAATACTGTGCACTTTGCTTTGGGATCTAGAGAATAAGGGTGGGGATGCAAACTATGTTATTTATCTCAGAGAAATAAGATCTATCAACTACATTCATTTCAAATCTTAGACCACATTAAGCACTCAGTATATTCTGATCATAATCACAAAGCAGTTGTCCACCCTCTGGAAAAATTGGAGTTCCTAGCCATATAATGTCAAGACAACACAATTGGCAGCATCAGATTATTGCTTAACAATGCCTCCTGTCATAACCTAAATATGCAGTTTAATAAGCCCATAAAAACCTACAATAACATTATGAATAATATGTCACCCTTAATCAACCGCTATGCTGATTTGACTAGCCATGTCAATAACATCAAACATGCTCTGCAAAAAATTTTTGTGCATGTGCAAACTAACCAAGTTCCTAAATTCACTGCACAGGTAAACAGATGAGCCAAAAAGTGTCAGACAATGACCACGCATTGGAACTAAATTTTCAAATCAAAGTACCAAAGACATGAGCAAGGGAAAAATCAGCCTTTTTACCCTCTGAAAACAATAAAATGTTAACAAGTATTTATTCAACTTGGCACAAGCCAACCAAGAGCTAGATGAAGAAAAGTATGCATAAAAAACTCAAGGACGTATGAGACCATCATTACTTAGATCCCAAATGCTTCAAAGATAATAAACCAGTTTAGAAACTCCCATCCAATAATTTACCAAAATAAAAAGCCAAATCCAAAAGTATCATATGCAAGAATCTTTGCCTTTAAGCATAAGTAAAAAGGTCATCCCATTATCTTGAAATCACAAATTACTATCAAAACTGGCATTTCAAGTTTCCTTTCCTTACATATCATAAATAAATTGAGCACTTGTCTGTTTCTTTTCTTTGAGGCAAAATCTGGATTAGTTCACTTACTACCGCATCACAGATTATTTGCAGAATTTTGGTAAACTTTCCAGAGTGTTTTAAAATTTCACAGGTTTCCAGGGATTTGTTTTCTTTTTTAAAAAAATGTTACCATAAATAATTTCGATATGTTGCAATCAAAATATTTTATTAAAATTCTGCCTACTGACAAAAGTTTGATCTTGCCAAGTTAAACCCAGGCTAGTCTACTGAAAGAATATATACACTTTTGTATCTAAAATTCAATTCTTGAGTCCATGCTGCAAATCTACTGCATTAGTTCTATCTTGAGAAAAGTGCATACCATCAAGTTAAACAAACTCACAAAATTAATCTCACTTTCTCAAGGTTAAGGATATCCAATATCAATATTTTCAATAATGGAAGCATTAAAACCTTGAAGACAAGGTTTCGAATACCAGAACCGGACCTCATACAGGTTTTCTGCCAGAATGGTATCACTCGTACCTTTCCGTTCTGGTAATTTTTAAAACCTTGCTTCAAAATTTCATAAAATGCATGCCCAGAAAACTGGAAACTTTGTCAAGATTCAGAAAAAAAACAAAATTATATTATTATCTGGACAAATGTTGGATGACTTCATATGTCAAAAAATAAAGAGGGTCTATAAAAGAAGTGAGACTGTTGAGATGAACATATGGTACAAATAAGGACCGACTGAGAAATGTGTGTCAGAGAAGCCTATGAGTTACATTAGTTAAAGACAAAGTGATGGACAATATTAGTTAAAGACACAAAGTGATGGACAATGGATTTAGAATTTAATACGGTCATGAAATGAATGATGAAAATGTTTAGAGGCTACCATAAGAATTAAGAAAAATGTTTAGAGGCTACTGTAAGAAGAGTTCTCTTTTCAAATATTCATTAAAGAATTAAGAAAAAGAGGAGAAAACCTAAGGTAGCACGGATATATACAGCCAGAAAAAAGCCGATGTGGATAAATATTGAGTGAAAGGGTTTGGAAAACTTGCAATGACACTACAATAAGCAAACATAAAAGGAATGACTAGTGAATGATCCAAGAAACTGAAGAGAAATAGCTCGGAAAAGGCTGGAGGTTGTGATTATAGTATTTCTATGATAATTTTCCAGAAAGGGAAAAAACCAGTCTGTATAATTACGACCTAGTAATCCTGTACCTAATCCTCATTCACTGCCTAATCAAGCTCCTTTGAAATAATTAACAAGAATGAGTATATCAATCACATGGAGAAGCAACAAATATGAACACAATTAGAAGCATCAGGGTATTGCTTCTAATTGTGTTCATATTATGTGACTAGGAGAATAACAATGACCAGATTTCTTCAAATCCATGAGAGTAGGCTCTAAAATTATATATCTGAAATTTCCAAAACTGCAATCATATCATATATAAAGATAAGTCTCCATGCTCGTATCTTACTAATTACACAACAATTAGGGAAATCACTTTTGATAACTACAATAAATGATGATTTTCACCAGAAACATCCATCATTAAGTAACCTAATCTTTAGAGATTCAATTTTTTTTCTTGTAAAACAACTTCAGAGAATAACAAGAAGATAACTCTTGTTATCCACAACTCTTCACCTGCTGATGCAAAACATGTAAAGAAACAAACAATCTATAAGATACCTCACACTAATAGCGAATACCTAATTTCCGCCATATTCCACTAATAAAGCATCCCAAGAATGATAAGCCATTTGACAATAGTATGCTGACTTGTTTACATTGATGTCACCATGCATACAACTTTCTTTTTTTGAATTCATTGTTTCCTCAACCTTAGTTTGACAAGTTATCTTAATCCAATCTAGTGAAGTGCTTTGGTTAATACCAGGCTATTTGATAACAAAATTCAAGAAACAGCTTTCCCAGCAAAAGAAAATGTCATCCGAAGACCATAACAGATGTACAATCCCCACCACATTGAATAAAAAATCGATGACAGTAGAAAGAGGGTTGAGTAGAATATATAAATTAGACAAGCTCTTACATTGTATTTTTTAGAGCTGTAAATGGATCCAATTGGGATCAGATCCATGCTGCATCTGCATCCAAACTTGATAGGACAAATCGAGTTCAGATTTGGGCTCGGATCCATCAAAATGGATAAGCTCCAAACTCAAATCTGAACTCGGTTAATAGTCAGATACAAGTTCAGGTTTGAGCATTTTTGGTGGTTCGATTCGTGCATGATTTTATCTTATGTTTCCTCGTGCTATTTTTTTTTTTTTTTGGTTTCCTTCTACCACTTATTAGAAAATAATATTTAATAAAGTTATGACTTTAAAAAATATTAGCTATAACAAGCATAACAATTAATATGAGGGGTGAATGATTGGTATTAAAAAATAATTAATCATATTAGGAACATATTTAAGTTTCTGTTTATATTAGATTTGACTGAAATGAATTGAAATCTAAAAGTCAGTCTGGATTGGGAACTGAAATGACAATGGGCAACAGTTAAGGGAAGCATGCATGAGAAAAAAGTGCAAATTCATATGTGCAGAAAAGGAATCAATGCAAGTCACATAACATATCCTCTTTATATCACTATATTTATTTATGTTATATATAGTACTATAAATATCCATATATAATTTTATACACAATATACATACAGACATATATAGTGATATATATATAATTTTATACAGACATATATAATTTTATACACAATATATATATATATATATATATATATATATATATATATATATATATATATATATATATATAGTATTCACATTATCTGGTTATTGGATTTGAAATAGCTAGATTCGATAGAAGGGATTTAAAAATAGAATTCTACAACCGTACAGGCATCTTTTGTACATGCAGCTCCATAATGGAATTTACATTTTCTTTCTCTTCTATTCCATTGAAGAAAGAACTAGAATCCATCCGATCCAGATGGTTGAATGGTCCATTTACCACCCTTTCATAGGAATAAAAGAAATACTATGATGGTTCTATTGCTTTATATATTTATTTTGTCTGTGATTTAGTGATCCCAACATTCCTTTCTGATACGATGAAATAAAGAAAAATGATCTTTTTTTTTCCATTTTTGTATTTTTTTTTTTCATAACATAAATATCAGAAAGAGAACTCCGGTGTGCAAAAATATCATTTGTGACATTAAAATGTACACCCGACACACAAGTTCAAATCTAGATCCTGTATATGGAATCTAACTTTTGATCAATAAGTTACCGAAAACTTAAATTTGATCCATACCTGATTATTAGAAAATAATCAGATCAACTATCAGTTTTCCGGTGCCACTTACATCCCTAACATTTTTATGGAGATATGAGAAGAATATGCAAAAGATTAAGAGGTGATGACCAGCTAAGGATTTGCAAAGACATATTTTCAGATAGTCAAACAATATAGAGTCCAAAAGTAGAGAGAAAATTGTAAATAGTGTTACCAAAAACAGAGAGAAAATTGTTAATAGTGTGACCTACTACATTTAGAAGAAGTTATACTCTGGCTTTGAAATGCTTCAACTTGCTATCCACAAGTTTCAATATTGAATTCTTTATGAGCAGATAGCAGATATACCAACCTAATGCAAATCTGCCTCAAAGAAACTTTTGCTGCAAAACTATTCAAGAAAATGACACGCTTAGATTTTATTATGTTATTTGTTGTTGCTTCCATCCAAGGTTTTAATTCTCGTGGGATGGAGGAATCATGGTTTCCCCACGGAATGGGATGCCCCGTGTCCCGCCCCATCTTGCGGCCATCCCGGCCAACATCCACTAGGACAAGGGTGCTTTCACATGAAGGAGAGAGAGGGGAGGAGAAATTAACTCTCTCACGGAAATCTCTCAGTCAGCATCCGCTAGGACAAGTGTGCATCTTTCCATCATTGGATCATAAACTGCTCGCTTTGAGATCTATGTGGATGGATAAATGATGAAGATGTAAGTGTTTTAAGATCTGTGCGATTGGTGATCGAATGATGCTTTCATGCGAAGGAGAGCCCTCTTTCACACGAAAGATATGACAGTTCCACATCTACACTCATGCGTCCTCATTGGGAAGGGAAAAAAAAATGCACGTGATTTCATCTAGCTAAGCCCCATGATTGGTTGAGCCCCGTGCTTAGTGGGGGAAAATGGAAGAAGAAAAAGGAGAAGCCCTACAAACCGAGCCTTCCAACCTTCGCTCTCTTGGCACCAATGTTAATGCATCATTAGAAAAAAAGTAAGGCTGAACTGATCTTTCCGTCTCCCCCCTAGCGATGAGTGGAAACATTGTTGAAAAAAAAGGACTGAGGGCATGCCCTAACCGAGTTAGCCATATCGGTGCATGACCCAGCCAAGACAAAGGCGAGATGGCTGGGATGGCCCCTGTCTCATCGGGACTTCAATCCTTGCTTCCATCATAATAACTTGATTAACCCAATGAACAGCAACTTGCATGCCCTAATAGTGCAAGAGTATTTGAAGGAAGAAGGCTTTACGAAACTACTTCCAATTAGGGGAAAGAGAAAAAGGAATTTCAAGACTATTAAATGCCTCCAATGATAGTTAATTGAAACCAAAGAGATGATGCTGAGGGGGGAGAAAAGATGGATAAATAAGTACTTTTAACATGGGAAAACATAAGGAAGACAAAAGAAACTAAACAAAAGAATTAAAAGGTCTAAACATAGTCGCTTGTTTGGAGTCAATATCAGTCTCAAAGGTTTTAAGTTTGGACCAAAACCAATCTGCTTCAACCGACACTGAGCTAAAACCAAGGGCCCTAGTTTCAGCTTTTCCAGTTTCGGCAGTTTCAGTTCCAGTCGAATATGACCAATTTTGGTGGAAAATGACTAGTTTCAGTCTAGTTTCGGTGGTTTTAATCAAACTCGACTAAAACCAACTGAAACTAAGCAAAGATATTTGGTAGAAATTGACTAGTTTCAGTCTACTGTCGGTGATTTTAATCAGTTTCGACTAAAACCCACTGAAACTAAGCAAAGATATTTTTTCAAGCCTTGTTTTGATGTTTGCTATCATATTTTTGTCATTTTGTTGTTTATTTAAGTACATCAGCTATATAGATTTTTGTCGTTTCTTGGTCATTTCTTTTCTCTTGAACTAAAAGAATAATAAGTAATAAAAATAACTCTTGAAGGCTAGGCTTCAAATGGCCCTTATCATAGAACTTCATAAAGACTTTTGTAAACAACTAAAGACAGCACATTGCAGAAAAAACATATCTTATATACAAAAAATTAAACATTTCATAACTTCTTAGATTGGTGAAAAGCTATCTCATTATTATCCTCATCTCTATTAGCGCTCTCACCTACGTGATGATGATAATGACCACTATTATTTCAATGATGCACCTCGCGATAGTATACGGTATTGAATAGGTAAAGTTAATTTATTTTATACTATTGTGTACTTGTCTTGTCAGTTTATGCTTGATTGATTGATATTCAGTGTTTTCTTAAGAGATTAGTATGTTCATATGATATATTCAGAGCATTAATATGCAAATAGTTTAATTTCAGCTTGAAACTGCCCAAATTATATAAATGATGATCCTAAATACCCTAAAACACAGTTAAATAATGGAAAATGACTTGCCTAATCAACCGAAACTATATAATCTATGAAAACTGATAAATCGAAATCAAATAGTGGAAAATTTATATCCTTGATTTCCATTGATTTTTCTAGTTTTTCATATTTTTCCTAACTTTTCTTACTGAAACGCCAAAACACAGAGTGAAAATGGTAAAATCACCGAAACTACCAAATCTAAAACTTTGTTTAAGTGACCGAAACCTAAATTGAAACCAACTTTTAAAACCTTGTTAGTAAAGTAGAAGCGCAGCTCCAAAAGTCACAGGAAGAAAGTAGTAACAACATCATGCTTATTTTAAGGAAAACCTTCTAAGTTTATAATGTAGGTTGCTTTTGTATTATTGGTTTTAACATAAAAGATCTACTCTTTATATTCATGGAACATTCATTGTCGCTTTAGTGAAGCTGATTGGCATTCCTTCCTGCTTGGGAGAGGTCCAGGGTTCAAATCTTGCTGGTGGCATCCCCATTGTATTTCTCAAAATAATTATTTGTTGTTAACGTACAATTATAGATCAAATAGATAAGATAATTAAAGCATAATGTCTTAATTATCTCATAACTTTAATTACTGCTTAGAATTATCTTCATGTTTTCTAGCATAGGATGGGCATAGTATTAGCAAAAGAATTGTATTCCTTAATAAATTTTCCATTAACAACTCAATAAATTCCTTCATTGAATTTGCATACATCTTGAAGTTCAAAAGGAAGATTGTATAAATCGGAAGAGAGCATGCACAGTCTCCCACAAGAGATGGAATATTCTTTGCAAGAAGATCTGAAGACCAATACTTTGCCACCATATGTGGAACTTGGAGCTCATTGAAAGAAGCTGCATAATTACAAGTATTCCAAAAGGTAGAAATATTACTAGTCCTATTGAAGCTCTGGCATTTGCACTTGAATTCAAGCTCCAATATTTAATATCTTGTCAATTGGCAAAATGCTCAAGTCTCCCATCTTTATGCCATTATATATGACTGGGACACAATTCAGGTTACCAATAATCCAATGATCAATAAGAAACCAAGAATATTAAGAATGACAGCCACCTTGACCATCAATACTCAATGGGCCATCAATTATGTTTGCCTTCCATTGTTCAGTAGGTTGACTTCATAAGTATGGCACCATATTAAGCATGCCCCTTAGAGTGTATATACTTTTTGCAAATGATCTAAAATGAGATATGGTTTACATCAAGGACTCAAGTCCCAGTGGGGCGTCCTGCGGGATACTAGAACAGGGTACCATCCCAAGTGTCAGGACAAGACCATCCTGCCATTGTTCTAGTGGTCCGATTAGCACGTCTTGGGACATCCCTTGTCTCAGGTGTCAAGATGGGGCGAGACAATGGCACGTCCTATTCCATGGGAAAACCAAGGGAGCCCCGTCCCATAGAATTTAAAACCTTGGTTTGCATGCACAATTTACACGCATTCATTCTATATATTATACTAGTGTAACATTTTTCATAGCAAATTATTTTTTCAGTACAGTTGGCAACAAGTATAGTACATAAGCAGCATTTTTTCCTAAATTCGCTCACAAACACAAGCATAAGAATTTAGCATTTTCTAGATTTCTTGCTTTTAATGCAAAATAGATACATATGTAGCTACACACATATATAGAAGAATTTTGGAATTAATTTGGTAATATAATTCTCATCACCTAATGTAGTTTAACCTAGTGGTATAGGAACGGGACACAACCAATGAAGAGCACAAGCAATGTAAAGAAAAAAGAAAGTTGCTTTGCCCTTTACCAAGGTATAAGGTAATCAAAGACATTGACCAGACTATATTAAAGTACTCCCTTTCAAATGTTATATAATAAACTGTGGTTTCTTCGGCCATAGCCAAAAAATCCAAAGGGTTCTCCGACCTCATTATCTACCTCATTAAAGGTTCCTCGCAATTTATCTTTCTGTCCTGTTAATTCTGAAACAGCTCAAATAACAACTCCCAATCAATCTCTTGTATTTCCTAAATCTTACTACTCCATCCATTATATCCTCACAATTCTTAATGTCACAAAACGAATACCCTTCTCCTTGTCACCATAAGCAAAGTCATAAAATTTTCCTATCTCATATCTGAGAATAAGAGAAATGAATATGTAAAACACCCAAAATAACTATACAATGAAAACCTACATCAGAATATACCATCATATCATCACCGCCAAGGTCGGCGAAACCGGTACCTGGCTCCGTACCGGTTCTCCGGTGGCATGAATTGGCATAGGCTATGTCGGGCCTGTACCAATGGAGGAGACGGCACACAAACCATGAAAGAGAGAAAGAGAGAGAGAGAGAGAGAGAGAAGGGGAAGAGAGGGAGAAAGGCCAGTGGAGGGTTGGCGGAGGCCAGGGGCTGACTTTATTTAAAAATCATGAGATTTTTTAAGGCCGCGGCTGGATCCCTGTTTCGTTAAAAACAGGAGAACTGGCCACAACCTCGCTTCCCGCGGCCTCGGTCGGACTCTATCGGCCTTCGCCGGCCCTCCGCCCTCTCCCTCCCTCTCCCTCCCCCACTCACTCTCGCTGTCCTTCTCCTTTTTTCGGCTCCGGCAATGGGTTTTGTTTCCGTTTCTGGAACCGTACCAGTGAGCCACCAGTACGGCTCGGAACATCCGAGACCAAGGTCCGCCATACCGGTGGCGGACCGGTACGTACCGGTCCAAACCGGTCCCATACCGGTTCTTCAACAATAAACTACCGGTACCAGATTCCACGCTGATCCGGTACCGGTGTTAGGCCGGGCCGATACGTACTGGCCGGTACCGGCCGGTACGGACCGGTACGGCAGACCATGCCCGAGACGGTTTTGCCGATCCTGATCACCGCAATATAGCACAACAAAAACTTTGCTAAACTCCTAAGAGATAACAAAATGGAAATGCCAGTGTTGTCTATAGTTAACACTCACCCCAACCAAGTTATTACACTCTTCCCCAACAAAAGTTCCAAAGTCAACCATAAATTACCCAAGTTAACAATGGTAAACCATATGCTTACTTGCAGGTCCTGTAAAAAGGACTTCCTGACTCATATAACAAAAGACAAAAGAGAACTGAAGTCACATGTTGCCCTATCAACCTCCATAATACAAACTGCTAACCCACAGCCCACACTCCTTACTATTTAAACTCTCTCTAAAGATCAATCTTCTGATTTTGATTTGTTGATGTAAGAACCATATAATTCAGCTTTAGTCCATCTAGGTTCTTTCCCCTACATCTCTCCTTGTACCTTATCAGTCCGCCCTCCCTACAACAGAAAAGCAAATTCACTTTTCCGCTACAACATTTGGTTAAAGATCGATGACCTTTTAATCTTCTAACCTAAATTTGTTTTTCAATAGAATAGTCCCCAGTTAACTCAGTAACATCCTTTTAACTAACGACCCATGACATCCGAAATTTTAGAATTCGAATAAATAACCCACTAAGCAATCAATCTTTAAAACAGTAACTTAAACGGGAAAACAACCATCTGCTACAAAACAGATTGAAAAGAACGGGGCAAAAGAGAAGAAACATTCACTGACCTCAAACCTTATGTTCTTGTAAACAACCTCCTCGACATTGCTCCCAATAGTAGGACTCGTGTTGACGACATCTCCAAGATGCAATTTGTAAAGAGTCGTCGTCTTCCCGGCATTGTCCAACCCAACCACCACAATCTTGTACTCCTTCGCGGGGAACAACATGAACCAAAACCTCGACACCAGCGCCCCCATCTTATGCCTCAAGATCCAATACTTTCACCCTCCAATCTAAAGCCAGAAGAGAAATCCAAACTCTAATACCACCACTTACAGAAAGAAAAAAAAAAAGAATTCAAAGAAAATATCTTGGGGGGAAACCCTACAAGAACTAGAAAAGAAGAAGAAAATGGAATCGCGATCCGATCCAAGATAAATAGCGAAGAGTTCGGAATCGACGCAGGGGTAGACGGAGGGGTGAAAGGGATCTCACCTGGTGACGCAGAAGGGAAGAAATTTGAATACTAAGAGCTCGGATGGTGATTTAATGGCGGAGATCGGAGGGTTTTCCCTGGCCGAGAAGGGAAGAAAACCAGAGAAAAACCCTAATTCGGAGAAGGACGGGGACGAAGCGAGGAAGGAGAGTCCGAATATATTTAGAGAGGGACGAGGATGATAGCCAACGGAAATGGATCCCTGTCGGAGCCAGCGTGGAATGGTGACTTGGAACGCACGGAATTTTTTTTTTTCGTTTTTTTTTTATGAGGGGTCCAAGGCCCGAAATAAAAACACAAACAAAAACAGAAAAAATGAAGACAATATCACCCCAAACCAGAGCTCTCACTCTTTGAGGCAATACAGCCGAGATAAATTCAGAAGAAATACCAAGACTTGCTAAAGTATCAACAGGCTGAGGCTGATTTGCCTCTGAAAGTATGCATAGTTATGAAGAAATTTAGTAATAATAAAGATGACTTGATATCAGAAAGCAAAAGATGAAGATGTCCAAAGTCGGAATGTCCTGAAGTATCATAATGTGATTATGGAGGTAGTGGCTTCCCAAGGATGATGCTGAAGTATAACAACAAGTGAATTAATACATCTAGCATATGCAACACACATAATTCTTTTTTTTCATATGATGAGCTAAAAATATAATCTATTTTTCTACTTCATTTAGGAACTAGTCTATTATCACACATGATGAATATCATAAAAAAAGAAAAAATATAGAAAGATTTGCCTAATATTTATTACAATTAATTATAAGAATAATGTAGAAGAGTTCCGATAAGGTACAATTCAATGTTAAATATTAAATTTTATATTGCACTGATAAAAGCTAGAGGTTGAGTTTCTAATCTGACCATATAATATAAGAAAAGTAAAGAAGATAACGAATGCTCAAGCAAAATCCAGATGTTTGTAAATTGATGAGAGTTAGAGAGAGAGAGAGAGAGAGATAGAAATGGTCCAAAATTCATGTTTTCCAAAATGTTATGAAATATATATTCTTGACTTCAAATTTTGTTTTAGGTACAATAAAAAATAAATATTGAAATTGTTGTCTATAATATATTATTCTTGGAATGGATGTGAATTAACGTAGCACTGGAGATTTAAAAGCAGCTCCTTACTTATCAACTTCCAATTATGGGCACTAAGTAGGGAACAAATCTTCTACAATCCTTATTCTAGGAAATTGCTATAGGTTGAGTGTGTGGCATATTTCTGCTAGGTTAGCAATACTATGTATCTAGTCTAATAAGGAGGCTTATATCGAATTGTTTAGTGCCATGGAATAGCTCACAAGGCACAGCCAAAAATTTCATAGTGGAGACCACCATTACTATTCAGTGAAAAATTAATGAACCATAAATTAGCGTGTTATCTTTCTCGTATTTTAAAGCCTTATGTTTTGAGTCATTGCTAGCCTCAATTGAAAATATAGCTTTGCTATGCAATGAAAAATACTGTAAAAAAATTAAATATTTTATTATGCATGTAGTAAAATAAAAAATTATTTAAACAACTTTTAGCTCTTTTTTTTCATCATGAAACATTACAATGATGAAATATCGGTGTAATACTATCCTAGCAATTCTTTTTATTTAGATATTAGTTAAGCATCAACATACACAATACAAAAATGATACAGACATAATATGCTTAAAATGTTAAGAATTAATAAATAAATATACTCTCCAAAGGATAGCAAATTTATTTTGAAGAATTAAAACTAGTATACCATAAACAGATTATTAAAATATAACTAGTGATGTAACATAGAGTCTATGCCGCATGGATTTTATAATATATTTAAAAAAAGTCAACTTGAAGGATTTTAAAATGTTAATCAAGACCTAAAAAATAGAAGGAAAGAGAGTTAGTAACAACGTAACTAATTTTATGAAGTTTGTAACTATTTTCTAATTTTATAATGGACTTATGCTTACACTCTACTGATGTTTTTTCTTCATTAGGAGGGTTTTTCCATAAATCTTGTATTCTTATGACCATGCTTTATGGTGCTTGATGCTATGTCTCTTTAAATTATTTTCTATATTTTGCTATTGTTGCTAGAAGTTCATTAGTCCAAATATTGCCATACCTTCCATAGATGATTCTAAATCAATTCACTGCAAAATCATCATACCCTATTTGTGGCTTTACTTTTGGAGTTGCATAAAATTTTCCTATATATAGTTACCCAAGTTCATAATTATTATTATATACTTGCACTTACTATGATAGTTATACTGCAAAATTTTGTTTTCTTCCAAAGATGGTCTCTAGGACCTAGCAATTTCAATAGGCCAGCTGAAAATCTAGGCAAGATCCTCTTTCCATTTAGAATTAACCACTCAATTTTGCTGAATGCTAGACAAAATTATACATCTAATAAAAATATGTCACATACTATGACTATAGTGAGAGTTGTAGTGGTAATAAGCATAAGAGAGAGAGAGAGAAGGGGGAATAGGGGATTGGTTGTGAAAAAGGAGTTCCAAGAGGCCAAAAGAAATATTAAGTTTGTTATGTGCTACCCGATATGTGAGGATGAAGGAGGCTTGGAGCTTCAATAAGAAATTGACATATATTAGTTTTGAGAAAAGTGGACAAATTCTTTTGTTCAATGATAAACCAAAAAGCCTCAAAAAAGAGAAATCATCAAACACAGGCTCAACCATAGGTCAAGAAGCTACTATAGGTGGTTTAAAGGATAATTATAAAGGATGGGGACAAAAAGACAATAACAGCTACATGAAGGATGCCCCTAATATCTAAATTCTCAAGCCATAAAGGACCAAACACAATAGACAACATGGGCATCTACAACACAATCTATTCGACACTCATTGGCATAAAAAAAATAAAATGGGTAACAACATAGATGTTGATATGTCTTAAGTTTACAAGCTTTATAAGGGGATCTTTTTTCTAGCGAAGCAAATGGAGCGTAGCCCAATAAGCAAAGTGAGCGAAGTTGAAGAAAAAAGATCCCTCCAACAGCTATACTTGTTTTGTTTGGCTGCACTATTAGTTAGTTAGGGGTCCAAGGGTGCGAGGATGGAGCTCTTATAGGTTGGACTAACTTGATTATTGTAGAACACCAGTTCAAGTCTAAACTGACGTAGTCTATTATATATATATCTCTTGTAACCCTAAAGAAATAAAGAAATTAAATGTTCTACATATTAGATGTATTGGGGGATAAGGTTTATGAGGAAATCTTGTACTCTATAATGTTCAATTTTTTATAGTAAAACTTTTGTGTGATCTTTGCCTATGGACGTAGCTCAATAAACTAAACTACATAAATATTGTGTATTCTTATTCTTTTCTTTTTTTCCTTCTTTTTTTATTATTCTCTCTGCCTATTGCAACAATGAGTCATCATTCACCAGCAAAACTACCATCTATCAAGAAATTCTAAAAGCATGCTATTTATTAAAAAAACTGAATTTCTAGATTTAAAAAAGAAAAGAAAAATAATTGAATTGCATCCCTATTTTAAGGAGGAAAGTTTCCAGCATTCTCTCTTCATCTTTGATCAAAACCTACAAAAATTCTAATTCTTTTCTAAGAGTAACGGCACAAGAAATGTATATAAGATTGATCCTATTCTTTTACAGTTTATATATATAATTAGAACCAAAAAGGAAGAACCATGGGACCAGAATAAACATGATTCACCTCAGAAAAATTAGAACCAAAGATTTCGATCGAGTCCCTCAAACTTTGACCCAACCTGAAAATAGAAGAACCATGGGTCAAATTTATTTTGGCAATCTTAGACCCTAACCAAGGTTTATATGACATTTGGGTCAAGCTAAGCCTAGAGTCGATTCAATCCACGTCGAATCACCAGAAGGTTAATTACCTCTTCTTTTGTTAGCTTCTTGTTTCTTTTTTTTTGTCCTTCCTTGATGCACAAAGATCAATTATAAAATAATAATAATAGTAACAATACAAAAATTAGATCCAAAGGTATCGATCCATTCCCCATCGTCATATTTGAGGGAGATTTTTTTTGGATTTTTGCTGAAAGACAAGGTGCCAACATAGTTGCGGACATCATTCTCATCATAGAGATAATCCCATCAAATCCCATCGTTCACCCCCCATCAAATGGTGCATGTTCTACGATTTGTTTAACCTCTCCAATCATAATGTTTGAGAACGAGACAGAAGTGGAATCTTAGAACAGTGTTTCACACAAACTAATGATGTTTCATCCCATTTAGTTCATTACCATTCCCTTTATTCCCCAACTCCCTAACCGGAAATGCTCTTGAAACCTTGTTTGTTCTTTCTCTCGCTCCCCCACTTCTCTCTATATTAAAACCATACACAAACTTGCATATAAACTAACCTCTCTCTCTCTCTCTCTCTCTCTCTCTCTCTCTCATATCTCATATGGAATCCAGTCTTCTTCTTCCCTATGGGGGCTTCAAAGCTATTGCAAAAATCGACCGGAGACCAGCCTACAAGCTGAAACCACCTTCTTTGGTCGTCGCAGTGATGGCCGAGCCTAAGAAGGCGGTCGGCGGAACGACACCGGCCAAGGACAAGACAGCGTACAAAGACAACTGCTTCGACCGTCTCGCCATCCGCCACCTATCGGAGAGCGTCCAAGCAACGACAGGTTTATCATGGATTTTTCGGTTTAATTATTTTGGCGATTTATATTAATGAACAGAGAAAGTTGACGAGATATATATATATATATATATATATATATATATATATATATATATATATATATATATATATATATATATGTATGTATGTATGTATGTATGTATAAAGAAAAGAAAGAATCGTCTGAATTATATCCATGGTTCTCTAAATACCTTCCTCATGTCATTATGGATTTTATATTGGTTTTGGGGCCCTTTGGTTGCATTAAGGTTAGAATTGTTACAACGTAATGATGATAATATCACTGTTATTACACTAGTTGTTTCTTGCGTGATGTGAATTTGTTCTTCGAATGATGTTAAGTCTTTCTTTTAATTTCTCTGAGGGGCTAAGAAAACATAAATGTTCAGTTATTTGAAAGAAAATATTTCTTTTGGGCTTATACTGTTATAGACTATAACAGTTAATATTGGCCACAATGCAAACCAAAATTATAGCAGGTTTTGAGTTCCACTAGGAATAATTTTCTTATTTTTTTGTTTTTTAAAAAATCATCAGGTTCAAACTTAGCAAAGCTTCGTAAAAATTTGACCAAACCTAAAAAATAATAATGATAATAGTAGTGGTTATTGTTGTTGTTGTTGTTTCTTGCATAAATTCTTTTGATTTGCTTAGAGTGTCTACTATTTAATATTGATGGCTCCCAGGAATGAGGAACAAGAAGGAAGGCTATGAAAGCCTAGTGGAGGCTGCGATGATGGTTATGAGGAGCTATGATGCCAAGGGACAGCAGGAATTGGTGATTCAATCACTCAACAAGGCCTTTCCAGGATTCATACTAACAATGGCAAGTCTCCCTTTTGCTTGGACAAGGATCTATAATGAAGTTGATACTATAATTCTGTTTACGTAACGCATACATGCACTCGAAAAGAAAAAAAAAGGTTGGAAAATCATCTTTTTACACATAAATATCTCGGCGCAAATCTTTGGATCTGTGCTATATCATGAGTTTAATGCGTTGGACCCAACCATTTTGCCACCATGTGGCCCTCCATTAGATTAATTTTCATGTCCATTAGGGCACAATTTAGGTCCACTCTTAAGTCTAATGACTTTGTTTTTATTGGTGTAGAGTGTGATACAAACAAAAGACTTTGAGAGATCTACATTGAGAGAATGAGGCCAACATTGTTAATAGGTCATTGTGAAAAAAAATGTTGATACATCCTCATGAAAGTTGTGATTATGTGCTCGAGACTCAAAATTCGCCATGCATCGACATCAATAGACCCATACTCCATGGTTGAATATGCTCCAATTTTCGGAAGAATTAGGTGGTGCAGCCATTCACAAAATTGTGCAAATTGGTGGGTCCCATCAATCCATGATGGTCTCGATTTAATTAGCTATGCCTATATGAAACATGCACTACATCTATGTTCCAGTATGTGGGGAATATGCACCACTATGGATGGTAGGTGATGGATGTTTGGACCCTCAAGTGTGGTTCCAATCTCAATCACTAATAGCAATAAGTACGTATGTGAGAGGTGGTCTCTTGGACACATGGTTTAGGGCTGTTGCATGCCTAGTGAAAACTTCATACAACGAATGATGTTTATTTCACAATGACGGCTAGAGACACTATCTACAGTTGGTCCCTTAGTGAAATAAAATGATTCAACTGCACCATAGACTTGCTCACCAAACAACCTCTTACTTTTAATTAATTGGTTTATTATATAGCATATGCTTCATGGAAAATTCCATCTATGGATGAGATGGAAGGAAGCAGGTAGGATTCGCCCATTCACCTTTTTCTCAAGTCATCAACATGGAAAATAGTGATGGTGGATGCATGCATCTCCACATGTGACACCATAAAAACGAGATTTGGATATTAGATGGGCAGTGCATGTTCTCATTCTCCATAATTATACTTTTATTGTTATAGAAGGATGGGAAGGCATTAGGAGGGTAGGATTGGTTTATAGATACATATGAAACAAAATTGATTTAAAACAAGTTTCTAAAACTAAAATCGAAATGAAGCCAATCATATACAAAAATCGATCTGAAATTTGGTTCTGCTTGGTTCGATTTATCGAAGTGATATTTAATGAGTTGAGCTAAAAAGGACGGGCTAAGTGCAAACACAAAAATTTCATTTTATATATTAAAAATATTAAAAAATAGAAAAAATAATATATATATATATATATATATATATATATATATATATATATATATATATATATATATATATATATATATATATATATATATATATATATATATATATATATATATATATATATATATATATATATATATATGTACATACATAGGTCGGTTTAGTTTAATGTTTTTTTTAGAAATTCAAACCAAAATCAAACCAAATTTTTTTAATTCAAGCCTTTCTTAAATTGACACCAAACTGGATTTTTTTATTAAAAAAATGATATAAATTAAACCAAAAGGACCAGTTCGTGTTGGGTTCATGGTACAGTTGATGTTTTGCGCACCCCTAGAAGGCATCAATCAATAACTCACATATGTTCCTTGAATCAACTATAACTATCGAGGATCTAAGCTTGAACGAGCTAAGCCAAGCTCAAGTTCCAACGTAAGCCAATTATCAATTGAGACTAATATCGATTGTTCGTGAACAACTCTTTTAAGAGATAGGATAAAACGTCAAGATCTTTTTACGTTATATGTGATGCGGGATTTGCACCCAGTCACCAGCAGAGTCCCCACCGATCCGAGCAGCGGAAGAGAAAGTATCCCTCAGAAGGTATTGTCCGCTTTGGGTCCGATTCGGAGGTCGAGCGTACCCGGAGCCCTCCTCACGGCGCCTCACGGTTTTGCCCCACAAAAGGCGCCTCCTAAGGGAAGGGTTATTGAGCCCCCCATTATATGGCACAGACCTTCCCGCTACACGGTCGATGTGGGACTAAATTCGGGGAACCCCTCATAACACAGCCCCCCAGCGGGGAGGTCCTGTGCCCAGGTCGGCTCCTTACTGGATAGGCGGAGGGCCGAGGCCCTTCCTCTAGCACCATCTGATGCGGGATTTGCACCCCGTCACCAGCAGAGTCCCCACCGATCCGAGCAGCGGAAGAGAAAGTGTCCCTCAGAAGGTATTGTCCGCTTTGGGTCCGATTCGGTGGTCGAGCGTACCCGGAGCCCTCCTCACAGCGCCTCGCGGTTTTGCCTCACAAAAGGCGCCTCCTAAGGGAAGGGTTATTGAGCGCCCCATTATATGGCACAGACTTTCCCGCTACACGGTCGATGTGGGACTAAATTCGGAGAACCCCCCGTAACAATATGTTTTGAGATAATTAGTTTACATGAGCTGGCTCATGTAAAATATCGCTTGTTTAACAACCTTAATTTTATATATATATATATATATATATATATATATATATATAGAGAGAGAGAGAGAGAGAGAGTATGTGAATTAGGCTAGAATACTTCTGAGAGCATTTGGCTCCAAATGCTTCCTAATCAAAATCATTGAAGGATTTTTCAAAATAAAAATCAATATCAATGATGTATAAAATAGCTAGAAACCAAAAATGATTTAATTTGGAATTCTCTTACCTAAGCATCTGGCCAGCAAAAACAAAAGATAGTGTTGCTGGTGGTCCAAACCGAGAACGATTGACACGACGGTGTGAACGGGGTTCCGCCTGAGTTGTCTTGGTTGGTGTTGGTTGCGCTCCACCTTCCGCCAAGGAACCTGCAAACAAGCCTTGCACCACCACCAGGGTGGTGATGGCCCTCCGACGGTCAAGTCAGAGGAGATTGGAGGAGGAGAGATGATAATCACAAGTGGGAGAGAGTGCTCTGGGAGGTATTGCTTACCCCCCCTTCTCCCCCCAGCCGCATATATACCTGGCTGGGAGGTCTCTCAGGGGGGTTTGTCGTCGTGGGGCACGATAGAATGGCCACTGACATGGCCGTTACGGGGCGTCGTGGAGCAGCGCTGGGTACGGTCATGGCAGGGCGTAGTGGAGCTCCGCTTTGTACGGTTGATACAGGAGATCGTGGGCAGCATCGGGTACAGCCGTTGCAGGGAGTAGTGGAGCAGGAGGCCGCGGCGTGCCTCTGGAGAATAGCCTGTCGTTATCAAAAGATCTCCGACTCGGGGTCGGAATGCTGGATCATAGGGCAGCCGACCCGGGGTCGGGCTGCGAAGCCGAGGAGGTCCGACTCGGGGTCGGAGTGCTGGATCATAGGGCAGCCGACCCGGGGTCGGGCTGCGGAGCCGAGGAGGTCCGACTCGGGGTCGGAGTGCTGGATCATAGGGCAGCCGACCCGGGGTCGGGCTGCGGAGCCGAGGAGGTCCGACTCGGGGTCGGAGTGCTGGATCATAGGGCAGCCGACCCGGGGTCGGGCTGCGGAGCCGAGGAGGTCCGACTCGGGGTCGGAGTGCTGGATCATAGGGCAGCTGTAGCTTTCCTGGATACGCGTGCCGATCACGTGGGGCATGGCGGCTCAATTCCCCCATAACAGTAGCCCCCCACTTCCGAGCCTGGAACCAGAAGGGGAACAGGTGAAGGGAGTGATGTTTCGAGATTGCCGCCATCCTTCGGAGAGGCGCGCGCGCTTCAAGCTTCCCGCCTTCTTTATGGCGTATGGCGGTTGCTGCTGACCTGGCAACCTGAGGATTTCGGCGGACATCCTTCCTTAATGGTGTCGATTCGCCTTTGGGGTGCGAGCGACCCTTCGGCGGCCAGGCGTCTTCTGGCGTCATCGAGGTGTCACTTGCCCTTTCGCCTATTTAATCGGGGGCCCTCCCCCGTCCGTCTTCTTCTTTACGGACATTTTCGAGTTTCTCCTTTGCGCTACCATTGTTGCCGCCGAAACGTTCGCTTGCTTTTCCTTTGACGCTCTCGGAGCCGTTCTTCCTCCTCTTCAAGTGAGTTTCCCACTCTTCTACTTTGAGCTCTTCATACTTTTTCTTTTTGTACTAGTGCACCCCAGTCGTTCCGGCCTTTCCCTCCTTCTTGACCCCGTCCTGACCGTAGATTGGCCATTAGGGATGGGCGAAGTGGGAGCAGATAGCATCAAGTCAAAACTGGTCGCCGAGGACTTAGACGGATTTGTGGCTCGGTACCACCTTCCCGAGGCCTGCAATGTCACGCTCCCAGGGCCTGAGGAGAGGATGTCTCATCCTCCTCGAGGGAAGATCGCCATCAATGAGGGCATCCTCCAGGCCGGGTTCCGCTTTCCCCCTTCAGACCTAGTCTTACAGGTGCTCCGGGGTTTAGGAATGGCACCGACGCAACTGGTGCCGAACTCGTGGCGTGCTCTGACGGTCTTCCAGGTTCTCTGTCGCTTGCATGCGATTCCCGCCACCTTGAACGTTTTCTGGGAGCTCTACGGCCTGAGCGGCCACCCCCAGGACAAAGGGTGGTGGTGCTTCGCAGCGCGGCGAGGGTGCGGCCTTGTCAAGGAGGGTCCTACCTCCATTCACCACTGGAAGGAGCGCTTCTTTTTCGTTGATGCAGACCCCTCCTGGGAAATCAGGGCAATCTGGGGGACGCCGGTGAAGTCCCCAATTGGCCTGTCGAAGTTGTCGAGGGAGGATTCCGAGGGCGTCGCCGCCTTGAAGGGGTTGGTCGCCGAGGGCCAGCTTCCCCCGGTGGGCCGCCTTATTTCTGAGGATACCTTGGTGAACGTCGGTTTGAGCTCGGTCCCCACCGACCGTGAGTCCGCCATCGTTTCTTTAGCTCTTTTCTTCTCTTTCGTTCCTTCTTCCTTTCGGTTTCTCAGTCCCTGACCATCCCGTCCTTCTTGCAGAGGTCGACGACGTCATGCGGTCGGTGAAGTCGAAGGCTGTTGGTAGGGCGTCCCTGCTGGAAGCAGTCCGGAGGAGGAAACGAGCTCTTCCGAGCGGGGCCCCACCGGCGAAGAAGTCCCGTAAGGAGATACCTCCGATGCCGACCGACGAGTCCGGGCCCACCGGTCAGGGAGATGTCGTGGGCACCGACCGGCAGCTGACGCTGTATCAGCCCTCCGGTGGTAAGGTTGCCGCTACTCCGGAGGTGCCACCTGAGCCTGCTCAAGACGGACGGGTCGGACGTGATCGGTCCCCGACCCGGCCTTCGACTCGGTCGGCTCCTGATGACTCGAGGAGGGACGCGCCGAGGCCCCGGCCGAGCGGGACCCTATCAATTCCTGGGGCGACCCCCGCCCCGAGCGCGATCAGCCGGACTCTTCCCCAGGCGATGGATAAGGGTAAGGCTGCAGAACCACCATCCGGCTCCGGGGAGAAATCGGGGTCTGCCTTCACTACCGATGGCGCCCGAAATCTCATCGAAACAGTGTTGCTGGAGAAGGACCGTCGGCGGGTCCGGGAGTTGGATGTCTCTGACGTTGGGGCCGCCAGCTGCGTCTGTCTCATGTCGGTGAGTGTTCTTCTGGCCGTCTTTCACCATTTATTGGCTCTGTTGTTCTCCGCCTGACTCCCTTATTTTTCCTATTTCTTAGCTCGCCCAGTACATGATTCGTCTGGAGGAGTGCTACAAGGAACAGGCGGGGCTTTTGGCGAAGGCCGAGGACCGGCTGAAAGCAATGGAAGAGGGAGGCCGGGCTGCGGCAGGCAGGACGACCGGGGACCTCGAGGCGAGGCTCCGGGAGGCCGAAGAGCGGGCACTCGGCTTCGCCGCCCTGGAGGAGCAACTGTCAGAGGCTCGGGAGCAACTCAAAGCCGCCTCGGGCCTCGAAAGCAGGGTCAAGAAGGCGGAGGAACGGGCTGAAAAGCAGTCCCGGAAGATCGCGGACTATCGAGAGCGGTGGGAGAAGGCCCAGCGGTCTGCCGACAACGCCTGCGACCGAATCCGCTCTTTTGAAGCCAAACTAGGCGAACTGGAGTCGGCCCTGGAGAAGTCATGCACGGACGTCCAAGAGCTCCGTTCGCGCCTGAAGGAAGCCGAGGCCGCTCGGGTTGCTACCGAGGCGAAGCATAAAGAGGCTCAGGCTGATCTGCTGAGGGTCTCCTCTGAGGCCGAAGGCCGGATTGTGGCGAAGGTCTTGGAGGCCAAGGCTCAGATTATGGAGCGAGCTGAGGCGGAGCTGGCCGAGAAGAGGGCGGAAATCGGGCGTCAGGCGGTAGAGGCTTATCGCCAGTCCGCCGAGTTCGCCCATGATATGTCGGAGGCAGTGCGGACCTATCGCCAGTCTGACGAGTTTGTCCATGACGCGTCGGACGCGGGGGCCGAAGCCTTCACCTTGGGCTTCGAGGAGGGCCTGGCAAGGGTGTCGGCTAAGTATCCCGAAGTTGACCTGAGCGAGATCTCCCTCCTGGACTCCTCTCCGGCGCCATCGCCTGCTGGTTCTCCTGCTGCTTCCCTACCTCCCGCGGACGAGCCCGGCGTTTCCGACCCGGGAGTTCCTCCAAGCTGACCTCTTGTACCTTTCATTGTCTTTTTTATTTTTGTATGTCGGCGTTTTGCCCAATTGTATGGGCCTCGGCCCTGAAAATTAATGCACGTTGAATATTTCTTCATCTCGCCCTCGTCCTCTTTTTTTTTTTTTTTTTTTTTTTTTTTTTTAGCTCTTGGTTGCTTCTTGCTGACTTTTGATTCCCGAAGTTCTTCCGGCGCTAGGCCAGGCATCCGAGGGTTAAACCTCAGGAAACTCTTCCGGCGCTAAGCCAGGCATCCGAGGGTTAGGCCTCAGGAAATTCTTCCGGCGCTAAGCCAGGCATCCGAGGGTTAGGCCTCAGGAAATTCTTCCGGCGCTAAGCCAGGCATCCGAGGGTTAGGCCTCAGGAAACTCTTCCGGCGCTGAGCCAGGCATCCGAGGGTTAGGCCTCAGGAAACTCTTCCGGCGCTAAGCCAGGCATCCGAGGGTTAGGCCTCAGGAAATTCTTCCGGCGCTAAGCCAGGCATCCGAGGGTTAGGCCTCAGGAAACTCTTCCGGCGCTGAGCCAGGCATCCGAGGGTTAAGCCTCAGGAAACTCTTCCGGCGCTAGGCCAGGCATCCGAGGGTTAGTCCTCAGGAAATTCTTCCGGCGCTAAGCCAGGCATCCGAGGGTTAGGCCTCAGGAAATTCTTCCGGCGCTAGGCCAGGCATCCGAGGGTTAGGCCTCAGAAAATTCTTCCGGCGCTAAGCCAGGCATCCGAGGGTTAGGCCTCAGGAAATTCTTCCGGCGCTAAGCCAGGCATCCGAGGGTTAGGCCTCAGGGAATTCTTCCGCTCGCTGGTCGGCCAAGGCTGGCGCAAGCCGAAGCGACCGGTCGGGGCTTCCGGCTAGTCTGCTCCCGGGATGATCATCGGGTTAGCCAGGCATCTGAGGGTTGTCAAGCCTCAGGGAAATTCCGCTCGTTGGTCGGCCAAGGCTGGCGCAAGCCGAGGCGACCGGTCGGGGCTTCCGGCTAGTCTGCTCCCGGGATGATCATCGGGTTAGCCAGGCATCCGAGGGCCGAGCCTCGGGAGATTCCACTCGTTGGTCGGCCTAGGCTGGCGCAAGCCGAGGCGACCGGTCGGGGCTTCCGGCTAGTCTGCTCCCGGGATGATCATCGGGTTAGCCAGACATCTGAGGGTTGTCAAGCCTCAGGAAAATTCCGCTCGTTGGTCGGCCAAGGCTGGCGCAAGCCGAGGCGACCGGTCGGGGCTTCCGGCTAGTCTGCTCCCGGGATGATCATCGGGTTAGCCAGGCATCTGAGGGTTGTCAAGCCTCAGGGAAATTCCGCTCGTTGGTCGGCCAAGGCTGGCGCAAGCCGAGGCGACCGGTCGGGGCTTCCGGCTAGTCTGCTCCCGGGATGATCATCGGGTTAGCCAGGCATCCGAGGGCCGAGCCTCGGGAGATTCCACTCGTTGGTCGGCCTAGGCTGGCGCAAGCCGAGGCGACCGGTCGGGGCTTCCGGCTAGTCTGCTCCCGGGATGATCATCGGGTTAGCCAGGCATCTGAGGGTTGTCAAGCCTCAGGGAAATTCCGCTCGTTGGTCGGCCAAGGCTGGCGCAAGCCGAGGCGACCGGTCGGGGCTTCCGGCTAGTCTGCTCCCGGGATGATCATCGGGTTAGCCAGGCATCTGAGGGTTGTCAAGCCTCAGGGAAATTCCGCTCGTTGGTCGGCCAAGGCTGGCGCAAGCCGAGGCGACCGGTCGGGGCTTCCGGCTAGTCTGCTCCCGGGATGATCATCGGGTTAGCCAGGCATCCGAGGGCCGAGCCTCGGGAGATTCCACTCGTTGGTCGGCCTAGGCTGGCGCAAGCCGAGGCGACCGGTCGGGGCTTCCGGCTAGTCTGCTCCCGGGATGATCATCGGGTTAGCCAGGCATCCGAGGGTTGTCAAGCCTCAGGGAAATTCCGCTCGTTGGTCGGCCAAGGCTGGCGCAAGCCGAGGCGACCGGTCGGGGCTTCCGGCTAGTCTGCTCCCGGGATGATCATCGGGTTAGCCAGGCATCCGAGGGCCGAGCCTCGGGACATTCCACTCGTTGGTCGGCCACTTGTCGCTCGCCGCCCATCGGGGTTTCTCTGTGCCCAGCCGCGACCGTGTTTCTCCTCTCCTCCAAGCGTTGCCTGGGGGGAACACGAGAAGGGTATTAAACGCTAATTAATGCGTTACCTGAGAAATCGGATCGCCAGTTGCTGCTGGTGAGGAGTGTTAGTTGAGCGGCCGCGATACGCGGGTTCTTCGAGGACGATGCGGCCTGGGCGCGAGCGGAGACACGTGGACCTAGGGGTATACGTCACCCGGATCGTCCTGCACAAAGAATGCGATTTAAGGAGAATGACGCTTAGGAAATTGCGGGGAGATACGCCTCGGGAGCCGGAACGGCTCCGGATTCAGTGCGCCTGCATTTATTGGAGCCACCCGTATCGGAACTACCAGGGGGCCGCAGCTTGGCTATAAATACAGGTGCAGGTACGATGGAATTTGCCAAGCCGGAGCTGCAGGTTGCCATGGATCGCGGACCTCCTCCTTGGCATATGACTGAGAGACTCCTGTCGAAGGAAAGGGGAGGCGCTCCCCTTACAACTTCAGCCAACTAGCCGTTTCATCTGGGATCAACAAGGAGGGTCTCCCCGGCGGAACTCCGCTCTAGGCGTTTCATCCGGGATCACATCTCCCCTCCTTGAAGTTCAGCCTCCCGGTTGAGCTCTGCGCCGGACGCTCAATCCGGGACCGCGCCTCCATATACTCTTCCCCCTTGAATCCCTTCTCTTCCCTACCACTGGGGAAGATGGGAATATCCTTTGGAGGCGGCGTTCCCCTGGGGGCAGCGGGAGCTTCTTCTGCGGCGGCTCCTCCTCTTTTTGGTGAGGTGCTGGATGGCGCCTCCGGTTAGAAGCACCCACTTCTGGTGGGACTGCAGCCGCCCTGGGTTGAGGGTTTGGGTCCCCACCTCTTCTTTACTTTCTTTACTCCCTAATTCCCCTCTGGGAATTCCTTGTAATCACACGAGCACGCCACTGTAACCAGAAATTATTGAAATGAAAAGTATTGCACCTTTTTAAATTGTCTTTCTGGCCTTGTTGTTCTACTGGTAATACATCCGCAGGTTAGCGGAATTCCAGCCCCTTGGAATTTCTCGGCCATCTAGGGCTTCCAACTGGTAGGAGCCAGGTCGGTTTACCCAACGAACTTTATACGGGCCTTCCCAATTTGGCGCTAGCTTCCCACCTTCCGTAGGTTGAGATGCCTTAGCTCGCCTCAGCACCAGATCTCCAATTCTGAAAAGCTTCGGTCGGACTTTGGAGTTGTAATATCGGGCCACCCTCTGCTGATACATTGCCATCCGTACCTGAGCCATTTCCCTTGCCTCTTCCAAGAGATCCAAGTTCCCTCGGAGTTGCTCTGAATTGGCCTCGGGTCGGTGCGCGGCCACCCGAGGCGAGGGGAGTCCGAGCTCCATGGGGGCAACGGCTTCCGTGCCATAGGTTAGGCTGAAAGGCGTCTCTCCAGTAGGAGTCCGTTGTGTGGTCCGATACGCCCAAAGGACATTCTCGAGTTCCTCGACCCAAGCTTGCCCCGTCCGGCCGATCCGCGCTTTGATACCTTGGAGGATTGTCCGATTTGTGACCTCGGCCTCGCCGTTGGTTTGGGGATGCGACACGGATGTGAACCGATGCTCGATCCCGAATTCCTCGCAGAAGTCCCGGAAGTGCTTGTTATCAAACTGTCGACCGTTATCCGAGATGAGGACCCGAGGTACTCCAAATCGGACAATGATGTTCTTCTTCACGAACTTCCGGACTTGTGCCTCCGTGATGATGGCCAGTGGCTCTGCCTCCACCCACTTGGTGAAGTAGTCGATGGCGACAATCAAAAATTTCCGCTGGGCCGAAGCGACGGGGAATGGTCCGAGGATATCCATTCCCCACTGTGCGAAGGGCCAGGGCGCGGTGATTGGCGCCAAGGGGACAGAGGGGACTCTCTGGACGTTGGCGTGGCGCTGGCAGGCGTCGCATTTCCGCACGTGGTCCTTCGAGTCCTCCAACAAGGTCGGCCAATAGTAGCCTTGCCTCATGATCTTATGCGCCAAGGACCTAGCCCCCAAGTGCGATCCGCAGATGCCTTCGTGGACTTCGCCGAGGGCGTAGGCCGCTTCCGCGGGGCGGAGGCACCTTAAGAGGGGGGCGGTAAACGAGGTCCGATACAGCCTCCCTTCATAAAGTACGTAGTGGGCGGACTTCTTTACAAGCCGCCGGGCCTGATCTTCGTCTTCAGGGAGGATTCCTTCGGCGAGGTAGGCGACGAGCGGGTCCATCCAAGACGGCTCCGGATCAATTGCCATCACCGCTCCAGCCCCGTCAATGCTCGGGGCATCCAGGGTCTCCAGGTAGATTGCCCTCGACAAGTTGTGCGCGTCTGCGTCCACTAGGCGGGACAACCTGTCGGCCCTGGCATTTTCGCTCCTCGGGACCTGCTGAATGTCAACACTGCCGAGGTCGGGAATGAGTGTTTGCACCTTCCGGACGTAGCTCTGCATGGTCGGGCTCCGCGCCTCGAACTCCCCTCGAACCTGCCCGACCACCAGCTGGGAGTCGGTGAAGACTTTCAGACGCCGGATGCCGAGCTCCTTGGCGAGTTTGAGTCCCGCGACTAGGGCCTCGTACTCCGCCTCATTGTTGGTCACTGGAAATCCGAACCTCAAGGCATACTCGGCTATCACTCCATCGGGATTGGTGAGGACCAGCCCAGCCCCTCCACCTTCAGGGTTCGACGACCCGTCAATGTGGAGCGTCCAGATCGGGAGATCGAGGCTGGGTGTCTCCGGCGGCTTAGGTTCCGCCTCCTGCACAGTGCACTCAGCGAGAAAGTCCGCGAGCACCTGGGCCTTGATGGCTGGTCGGGGCTGGTAGCGGATGTCGAACTCACCAAGTTCTACTGCCCACTTCACCAGCCGTCCCGCATTCTCTGGATTGCTGAGAATCTGCCGCAGTGGTTGATCGGTCAAAAGGGTGACAGAATGAGCCTGGAAATAGGGGCGAAGCCTCCTGGTCGCAGTCAGCAGCGCGAAGGCGATCTTCTCAGCCTTCGTGTACCGCGTCTCGGCATCCCGGAGGACTCGGCTGATGTAGTATACAGGCTTCTGAAGTCTTGCCTCTTCCCGAACCAGTACTGCGCTGACTGCGGTTGGGGAGACCGCCAGGTAAAGGTAGAGCATCTCCCCCTCTTGCGGCTTGGACAGCAGGGGAGGAGACGCCATGTACTCCTTGAGCTGGTCGAACGCCGCATGACATTCGGCCGTCCAGAGGAAGTCTTTTGGGCGCTTCAACACCTTGAAGAATGGTTGGCAGCGTTCGGCCGACTTTGCCACAAATCGTCCGAGCGCGGCGACCCTTCCAGCGAGCTCCTGAACCTCCTTCACTTTGGTCGGAGGGGACATATCTTGGATGGCTTTGATCTTGTCCGGGTTGGCCTCGATCCCCCGCTGGTTGACAATGAAACCGAGGAACCTCCCGGCCGAAGCACCAAAAGCGCACTTCGCTGGGTTTAGCTTCATGCGAAACTTTCGCAAGGTGGTGAAAGTCTCCTCCAGATCTGCAATGTGCTGGTCTGCATGGCGGCTTTTTACCAGCATATCGTCCACGTACACCTCCATATTCCGGCCGATCTGCTCCTTGAAGATTTTATTGACGAGGCGCTGGTAAGTGGCGCCAGCGTTCTTCAGACCGAAGGGCATTACCTTGTAACAGTACAGCCCCCGGTCTGTTATGAAGGCAGTTTTCTCCTCGTCCTGTGGAGCCATCATTATTTGGTTGTAGCCGGAGAAGGCGTCCATAAAAGACAGTAGCTGATATCCGGAAGTCGCGTCGACCAGTTGGTCTATCCGTGGAAGCGGAAAGCTATCCTTGGGGCACGCCTTGTTCAGGTCGGTGTAGTCGACGCACATCCTCCACTTTCCGCTCGCCTTCCGGACAAGTACGACGTTTGCCAGCCACTCGGGGTAGCTCACCTCTCTTATGAAACCTGCCTCCAAGAGTTTGTCTACCTCCTGGTCGACCACCCGGATCCGATCCGGGGCACAGTGTCTCTTCTTTTGCTTTACTGGTCGGTGGGTCGGGTCGACGTTGAGGGCGTGAGAAACGACCTCCGGGTCGATCCCAGGTACATCGGCCGCCGACCAGGCAAACACATCTGCATTGGCTCGGAGGAATTCCACTAACCGGAGCCGAGCTTCCAAGTCGAGGTTGGCACCGACCCGGACCGTGCGGTCCGGGCGGCCTTCTTCGAGGGGAACTTCGATTACGCCCTCGGCCGGCTCCCCGTGCCGCAAGGCCACTTCGTCTCTGGCATCAAGTGACTCGACGCTTAGGGCCTCCATGGGCTTCTTCCCTTTGAGAGTTGCTAGGAAACACTGCCGTGCGGTCGGCTGGTCACCTCGGACCTCTCCAATCCCGGCCGCTGTGGGGAACCGCATGAGCAAATGGTAGGTAGAAACCACCGCGCGAAGGGCGTTCAGTCCGGGTCGTCCGAGGATAGCGTTGTAGGCCGAGGGGACACGGACGACCAAGAACCCGAGCCGCACCGTGGCTTCTGCGGGTGCAATGCCCGCAGTCACAGGCAGCTCGATGACACCTTCGGCCGAGATAGCGTCTCCAGTGAATCCTATGAGGGGGGTGGATGTTTTGTGCAACAATTGTCGGGAAAAGCCCATCTTTTGGAAGGCCTCGTAATACAAAATATCAGCTGAGCTTCCACTATCCACAAGAACACGCCTTACATCATAGTCCGCCATAGTGAGAGAGATCACCATGGCGTCATCGTGGGGAGTCTGAACCCCCTTTACATCTTCATCACAAAAAGTGATTACATTTCCGACCCGCTGCCTCTTCGCGACGGCCACTCCTGATACTTCCGCCGAGCCCCCTGCGTTCCTCACGGGCCGAGAGCAGCCCCCAGTGATGGTGTGGATCACTCCCGCAACGGGTCGATTCTGCTCCCGAGGCTCCTGAGGGGCCGGGTCGGCTGGACGCGGGTCTGCGGGGGGACGTCGGTCGTTTACATATCGACCGAGACGCCCTCGGCGAATGAGAGCCTCGATCTCGTCCCGAAGCTGGAAGCAGTCTTCGGTATCGTGGCCGTGGTCTCGGTGGTACTCACAGTACGCCCGAGAAGGCTTCCTCCCAGGGATCTTCTTCATCTGCCTCGGGACCGGGAGGTCCTCCCGCCCCTTGACCTCCATGAGGATCTGGGCCCGGGGGGCCAGGAGTGGGGTGTACCGGTTGAAGCGTCGGTGCGGAGAACGAGGGCGTGTGGCGCCGTGGTTCCTTGCTGGTGACGGGCTTCTGCGCCGGCGTTGAGGCGTCGGGCTCCTCCTCTGGGGTGCCTCTTTTCGCCTTTTCTTCCCGGGCTTTAGAGGGGCCTCGGCGGCCTCCTTGTTCCGGTGGGAGGCTGCCTCCTCGGCGTCTGCATACTGGTTTGCCCGAGACAACAGCTCCGGGAAGCTCCGCGGCAGGCGTTTGTCCAGGGAGAAGGTGAGTCTGCCCTTCCGGAAGCCTCGCTTCAGGGCTGAGAGAGCCACCTCCTGGCTCAAATTCCGGACCTCCAGTGTTGCCTTGTTGAAGCGGGTGAGATAATCCCGCAGGCTCTCTCCCTCGTTCTGCCGGACATCGAAGAGGGAGTCGGAGACCAGTCTTCGCCGGCTACTGACGGCGAAATGGCTGATGAAGAGACGGGTGAACTGGTGGAAGGACTGGATGGAATTAGCCTCCAGGCCGGCGAACCATGCCCTTGCCGGGCCGCGGAGGGTCGCCGGGAAGGCCTTGCAGAGGAGAGGATCCGATGCTCCATGGAGGAGCATAAGAGTCCTGAAACTCTCCACGTGGTCCCGTGGGTCCGCCGCCCCGTCGTAGGGTTCGATCGCCGGCATTTTGAACCCCGGCGGGTTTAGGGTTCGCAGGATCCTTGAGGCAAGCGCCGGCTGGGAGGAGATTTCCAAGTCGGCGAAGGGATCTTTGGAGTGGCCCTTCAGGACCTGGAGCTGTCTGTGGAGATCGTCCACCCGCCGGTCCAGGGAGCGCGACCGGTGGGTGGGAGACAAGGAGCGGCGCGAGGGGGACCGACTGGAGTGCGGGCCCCTCGAGGACTGGGGTGTCTGAGAACGCGCCCGGGTCCGCCTCTCGTACCCCGCGCAGCTCCGATGAGAAGGTCCTCGCAGAATGGACCGCACTCGAGAATCCTCCCCGCGCCGGCGCTCCTCTCCATGGGAGAGGAAGGAGCGCGGGTTGTGAGGAAGAGGCGAGTGCTCGGGGAGCAGCGGCTCCTGAGCCCGCTGCGGCACCCGAGAGATCACACCCTGCAGATTCTGCACTGCCTCCGCGACGGTGCGAACCTGCTGGGCTAGCTGGTCGAACTGAGCAGGTTCGACCGTCTGAATGGGAGGAGAAGCGGTGGAATGCTGCTGAGAGTGTGTTGGGGACGCAGCAGCCTCCCGGCCAGAGGCGCGAGAGGCTCCGCGACCGGAAGCATTGGAAGCTCCGCGACCACCTCGCCGTGCCATTACGATCGTTCGGAGGTTCAGGCCCTCCTTCTAGCGCCAACTGTTGCTGGTGGTCCAAACCGAGAACGATTGACACGACGGTGTGAACGGGGTTCCGCCTGAGTTGTCTTGGTTGGTGCTGGTTGCGCTCCACCTTCCGCCAAGGAACCTGCAAACAAGCCTTGCACCACCACCAGGGTGGTGATGGCCCTCCGACGGTCAAGTCAGAGGAGATTGGAGGAGGAGAGATGATAATCACAAGTGGGAGAGAGTGCTCTGGGAGGTATTGCTTACCCCCCCCTTCTCCCCCCAGCCGCATATATACCTGGCTGGGAGGTCTCTCAGGGGGGTTTGTCGTCGTGGGGCACGATAGAATGGCCACTGACATGGCCGTTACGGGGCGTCGTGGAGCAGCGCTGGGTACGGTCATGGCAGGGCGTAGTGGAGCTCCGCTTTGTACGGTTGATACAGGAGATCGTGGGCAGCATCGGGTACAGCCGTTGTAGGGAGTAGTGGAGCAGGAGGCCGCGGCGTGCCTCTGGAGAATAGCCTGTCGTTATCAAAAGATCTCCGACTCGGGGTCGGAATGCTGGATCATAGGGTCGGAGTGCTGGATCATAGGGCAGCTGTAGCTTTCCTGGATACGCGTGCCGATCACGTGGGGCATGGCGGCTCAATTCCCCCATAACAGATAGTAATATAGCTAGTGAACAGAAATATAACAAGGCTATTTGATTTGCAATTTCAAACCATTTATCTTGATCTAAATATTTTAAAATATATACAAATTAAATTTCAGCTAATATGGATATTTTCGAGTCATAAATCAAATTAAAACATAATATCATACTATTGAAATTGTCATTTTTGTTTTCCTTTAATGCATGAGTAAAAGATCTCGAAAATTCATGAGCTTTGGTTCTAGTAATTTTATATATTATGAATCATGAGCAATAGTGTTGAATTTTATTTTGAAAGACCCTTCATTGTTGTTTATTGGAAAATATTTGGAGTAAATGATCTCAAAACATTTCAACCTAACTCTCTCTGTCTCTATGTGTATATATGTGTATGTATGTGTTATTCTGAGTCATTTGTCTTGACTTATTTATTCCTCCAATTGACTCCTTCCATAATTACTTAAATCTTTTGGAAGCAAAGTACTTAGTTAATAATATACAATACTAACTTTTGTTTAGTATTATATTACACATATTATTTTTATAAGTTAATTTTAGAACTATACTGGTTAAAATATAATATAATATATAGCAATATCAAGGCATCACTTATAAGATTTTGTTTCTTTTTTTGTTTTTTTTTTAAAATAAACAGTGCCTTTCAAAATTTATTATGATCATGAATTGTGTTAAAGAGGAGACTCAAACTTTGGTTGGAAGAATCCAACCTCTAATGACTTTACCGATCAAATCAACTACCTTTAAAATATCACTTTTCATGACTATATATTATTACATATATCATATAGTACCTTATACTGTTATAGTTGTTTTTGGTGGAGTGGAAAAGAGGGAGATCATTTCTTAATGGCTAGGTAAGCATAAAAATAGAAAGATATAATTGACATATTAGATAGAACATAAATACAAGCATGCTAGCATTCATATGTACCTATGTACATACATATTTACATGTATGAATTTACGTACATATACGTACGTACATATATATGTATATATATATTATTTGTATGTGCGCACGCACATGTGGGTGCACGCATGCATGCGTGCATGCGTGTGTAAGGTATGCATTTATATTAAAAAGGAGACAAAATCAAAGTGGGGAAGAAAATGAAAAGCTCCTCTTCCCTACCCCTTCAGTGCTAATCAGAATGATCCAAATCTTCTTGCATACCTTATCAAGTATTCTTTTATGTTTTACAATTACATAAATGTCCCTAATTCTTAATAGATCCAAACTTAATTCTAATACCATCTTTATCCAGGACTTTACATTAAAAGCTTTCTTATTCCTTTCCTTTCCTTTCAAATTGACTAACAAACAACTATGGCTACTTCATTCCAGGCTTCTATATGGAACTAGAAATTCCCTTTTTGCACTCCAATAAGTAGCAAGATGCCACTTTTACAAGTTTGCCTTTTACTCCAAGTAAAATTTTTCAAGGTTTGCCAAATGCTTTTGTCAAAAGTAAAATTAAAAGATACACAATTCATGCTATTACATAGAATAGTTAATATTAGAATAATATTTTAATCAAAATAAGATTCGCTAAATCTATTTTTGGTTTTACAAAGTTCTTTGGTTGGAACTAACCCTCATTCCCAAAACTATTTTTTTAACAAACATAATCCTGCACTTTGTGAGTAAAACGTTACCTTGTTAAAGAATGTCATAAGATTTACAAATGATATATTATTTTGATGTTTGTTTTAGTAATACAATATAAAATTTCTAAAATATCAAATATCCTCATCATAATATTTGCAGTTTTATATTTGTTTCATAGCAATAAAATTTATCTTATAATATATATCATCTCCTAAAGATAATATGTCTCTCTTTTTCTTTAATCACTTCATTTTTATTTAATTTCAAGGATAATCAGTGATAATTTCTATAATGTTAGGTATAGCTAATAAAGAGTGTGCTCATGCTATATACATAATTATAGGCAATGTAGTTATGTCAGCATGCATTATTATTATTAAGATGTTCAAGTTTAATGTAACATAAATCTCGTAATTTGATATTAAAAAGTAACAATTCCTTCCATATAGTTAGTAAATATAGATATTAAGCTTCCGATCTTTTAATTGGAATTTACTATAAGGAGATAAAAGAGTGAAACCCCCTTTTTAAAGAGCTAAAATTGATTGTACAATCAAAACTTTGATCAACCATTTACAACTACATATCTCAAATGAAAAATTAATTTTTATATTTAGAATAAATTTCTAAATTAAGCTTTTTAATCTACCGTGAAATAGATTTTTATTCAATTAATCCTATATTGATTTTTGAGAATGATAAATGTACAATGAGAAACAAACTTCAATTATTGATACAAGGAAACCTATACGTAAGAGTTTAAAGTTTTTAGTATTCTTAATTCTTGAATCATGATAAATCAAATCCTCATGTAAGAAACAAAAATACTTACATAAAGTATTCTACAAATTAATAATATAATATTTAAAACTTATGATTCTCTTGCATCTCAGATAAAATTTTTATTGCCGCCATCGAAATTTTCAAGGGAATACTTCGCTACCTTCACTACAACATTTTTCTCTTGGCTAGTCGGATATTGTGAGGTACATCAACTTGTTGTCCTTTATATTTTCAGATATTAATTTATGACACCATTATTTAAGAAGCAAAGGCTAATGCATTCTAAATTTATTCTTAAAATGGCATTAATGTATAGGCAAATAGTTAATTAAAGTTAGCAATACAATTTTTGTTATAACTTATTGATAGTATTATAGCCAGGTTTGTCATTAGTTTTGTGCTATATTTAGATTATGCCATGAAAAGCCATGATAGAAAATACGCTAAATTCAGTTATTGTCAGGGATTTCAAACAAAAAAAATCAAAATTATATTTTTCTTTTAGAAGTTAGGAGAAAGATATACTCAAAATGACTTAAAAGTGAACAGAGATCTAACCATTAAAAGATTTATATGACAATATATAGGGTACATAACTCATGAAATTTTAATAGCATAAATAACATGATCCATTTCAATGAATTTAGCATCACTCTGCGCCTAATTTTTCACCAATAAAGAACATTCCAAGATTATGCTTATCCAGAAAGGCAAAACTTACCATGATGCAAAAAGAAGAAGAAGAAATACAAAACTTCACCTAAAAATTGTTATATGCCCTTGCCTTTTAATTTTTGAGATACCAAAATTATATTTTTCAGTATCATTAAATTTTCTATTTTTGGTGAGCAGTATCATTAAATTTGATATATTCAATATGAACATATAGCTGACCAGAGTTGCACTCAATCAAATGATAACATATTCATATGTTCCTAAGACAAATTATAGTTAAACATAGTATCCAGACAAATTATAAACACATTACACGTAACTTTTCCAGGAGTTAGTTTTACTCAAATAATTCTTTGTGTTTATATATAATTAAAGAAAAATTGGAACTGATGAAATCACCATCAATATTTCATGACAATATGGTAAAGATATTTGAGTACATAATTATATATAAGAACAGCCTAATTAGATTCACAGAACATTACAAATATGATGCCAACATTTGCATATGCTTACATATAACTTATATACATGCGTGCACATACATAATATCTTTGATTGTAATATCCAAAACATGAAATTTCATAGAGAGAGAGAGAGAGAGAGAGAGAGAGAGATTTACTTTACTCTACTTATAGTTTAAATGAACAAAATTACATGCATATACAAATACACATATACGTGTTTTGATATTTAGAGCAGTTGCTTAGATGCTGAAATGAACGGTGATGTTTTGAGATAAGGTCAGGGAATCAGAAGTGCAAGGAAAAATAGAGAAGAATGTAGTCTACATCCCTAAATGCAGGTACTCTTTAATTTCTCTCTATTACTCACAATATGGAAAAGAATATCATATCATTTATGATTGAGATAAACCTCGTAATCTAGAGTTCTCTACAAAAATAAATACCAAAAATTCTAAGGAAACTATTCCTAACATAACATTAGTTTTGGTCCTTACTCAGCTTTACCAACCAATAGAGCATCTAGATTCCAAAAAATACTAGAAAGATAACGATTCAAGACATGTGCCAATAATCTAACATTTCATAATATCTCTTTAGTTCTTCAGAATATATTGTATATCCTCGTAGATATCCCACTTTAAAAAAAAATTAATCTTAATCCATCTCTAACTGCAGCTAGTTTAACAGCACTCATTAGCATCCTATATTGTTTTAAAAGAAACCTGTAAATAATGAGCTACAAATCAGGAGGTAGCCCTCTCCTAAATACCTCTAACCCTCCCAGAATCTAGGTAGAAATTTGAATCTAAATCTCTAGTCAAACCATCAAATACAGCCATGGACAGACCTTACCAGCTTGGTTAGCAGGCATCTCCACTAACGCTTTAGTTGCATGCATGTTTGGGTATGCACCACTTATCTCCATTAGTTTTGCAAACTCCAAACTTCACCCCTAATTGAATTGTTTTCAGATCCGGAAATATTTGTGATAATAGTTATAGGAATTAAGCTCATTTGCTTCACCAGTGTTTCTACCCCAAATCGACAACCGCAAATACTTGTGGCGGGCTTCTAGGCCAGGTGAAAAAGTAAGTGGAGAAATCCAATGCGCAGTGCAATATTGTCAAAAAGTTGAAGGATGCCCGTTGATCTGTTCACCATTTAAACACCAGCCGTTGGAATGAACACCAAACTAAATGTCAAACCTAATTCACCCAAACAATTTCATTGAATTGGTGTAGATCAGACCAAATCAAACCTAGGTGAACTCAATTTGATCTGACTTGGTTCCTAAATCATGACTCCCTGCTGACTTTGATCGGTGCTGATCATGATTTAATCAAACTTGACCAAACCAAAGATCTAGCCCGTAAAAACGAGCAAACCGTCTCTATATGCAGCTCAATGCGCACTCAATTAGTAAACAAGCCAAGTGTGAACCTATAAACCAAACACGAAATTGTTTCAAACTGATATGAAAATAAACATAGAACATATAACTCGGATACATTCTAGAAAACTAATTATGTTAGTTTATTTATTTCAATACCTAAAATAGTTCAATGGATGAAGTTTTAATTTGGTGGATAAAGATTCCAACTGTTGGAATTAAGTTGATCGAATGAGATTAATTGTAAGTATCTACACAATCGAATCTATCGACCTCATGCTTTTGCAAATACTTTAAAAGAAGCCACTAGCAAGCAGCTCGAGTTCTGCTAAATATCAGTTCAGCTTGGTTAAACATTAACCTCAGCCAAAATGAAGGAAAGACATCTAGTTGTCACATGATCTGACTCGGGGCAAGAGAAAAAGCCTCTACGAAGTATTATCTTATCCTAGAAAATTGGGATTCAGGGAAGTTAATGAGCTGCCCTCCCACCTGTTTGGAGGAATCAGGGGGAATGGCAGATTCAAACACCCAAAGAGACCCTCAGGCATTCAGAGATAACAGAAACTAGTTACTTCTGCATTTGCTACCACCAGTTCTGTTTTTGTAGGTTCTTGGAGAGCACCAATTGCATAGGGATGTGCACAAACCTATGCAAGATTCCAACTCAAAGGTTCATCAAAGATTCACTTGGGATGCCCATCAACATGGTTCCAAGTAAGCTTCTGCTCCTGTCACATTAAATTGCCCTGTGATGCTTAAAATATTTGACATGCACACACCCACTGTAGTCGAAAAATCAAATCGATCAAGTCAGAGTCCACTAATCATTCGGTTCCAAGCAAAAATTGGTGCAATGTGAACCAATGGTGCGGCAACCAACACTGTGGACCAGAACCCATAGCAATCATGCCTCACCCAAGCCCACCAGGTCCAACATAGCACCGAGTTTCAGCACCAGTTGGCTGTCTAATTAGATCCAGTCCAATTAAGGTTGACCAAATCTGAACAGACCACCTGATTTAACCCCACCAAAATCAAACCCTAATATGTAATCAAAACCATAGGCCGAAAAAAAAGTCTGGTTGGCTGTGGATGATTCTTGATGTGATGATTTTTGAAATGATTCTTGATTTGATCATTACATATGACTACTTGAAACTTGCAGCAAGGAAGAAAAATAGAAAGCGATATCAGACATCAAATGTCCCCACCAATATTGACCCCAAGGAGACAAGCCGACTACAATTACATAAAGCACTACTAATACTACCAACTAGTGAAAATTCAATGCATACAAAAAATAATCAATAGCAAACACACTGTTCAGGTGGAGCAATAGCCTTATGAATGATGAAGTAGTATGACAAAGGGAAAAGAACAGGTATCAGGATCTTGACGTGATCAATTCCCTGGAAAAAGATCTACCACAAGGAAAAAAAAAGAACCACTGAAAAAAGAAATAGCACAAAAACATTAAAAAACAACACATCAAAAGAAAAATTTCAACCATCTCTATTGACAACCTTCAACCAGAATGTTCTTCAGTGCTTCGTGATCTTTAATTGTGAGCCAGTCAATTTACCAAGGCAGCAAGTTGGAAGAACACACACAAATTGCAATGCTTGAAATGACATCTTGAGAAAATTGACCATAACTAGCATTGTATTTCTACAGTACCTCGGAAAAAGCTAGGCTAACTGAACACGGCATATGCAGCATAATTCATAAATTTAATGATGCAATTGCTAGGTCAGGGGCCACCAAACAACCACTTAGGGAACAGTAAAGACTAACTGAGATCCACACAGTGAGTAAAGATACTTAGCATCAACTTCTCCATTTACATGCCAAAGAAATGAAAGGTCTCCCCGAGTCCAGTCCTACATACAAAGAATGTTGGGAATTCCCACCAGCAACCATTTTATTCCACTGATTTCCATTCATTAAGTGCTTGACTCTACAATTTTTTATTAATGCACTGCAATGTGTGTTCCATTGACAAGCCAACATCCCCAAATGCTTGTCTCCCAATTCTGTCAGATCTCACTCATTACAAGCACTTTCAGGGTAAATATCAGATCTGAATGCCATGCATGCATCCAAGCATATCTATAGATATATATAGAGTATCTTGTATATTGTCAAACTTGTAGAACTTATGATTCAATTCATTGGAATATCAAACAGTAAACGTCATTATTTAACTGTATGATACATACCATACAGGTAAATACAATGCAATTTAGATAAAAAGCATGCCAAAGTTTACTAACTGCAAGCAGTATAAAATTACAGCCATGTTCAGCGAAGAGAGTTACCATGAAGTTGCCTTTAGCAAAAAGCTTCCATTGCTATTTCACTATTTATACGTATTTTCTCTATTTGCAACCCATTAACTAAAAGAGAATTTTGTGCTGATGATTATTCTACCCCGCCTAGAGATAGAGCAATCACTAAATCTTCAAGGAAAATTACAGTTTCCCCTGAATAACATCATACGAACTCTGAAGCTATTTTCTAAACAATTATATAAAATCTCTCAAAATACAAAGCCAAGAGTAATTATCTTTCAAAGATTCTCAACAAATCTTATGACTTATGACCCATATCTACAATTTAACTTGATCTCCTCCAAGAATCCTAATCTATAATTCATTTTTTTCTAACTTTGATATAAATATATTGCCGCTTTCCCAAGTTGCAGAACTGCTGAACAGCTCATAAATATATCTAAACAGCAAACCAGTGCCGGCTGCATTTATGTCATTAGCTAATGATGATTATTAGAATAGTCCGCAAGTTGAAGAGTACATCAAATAAATTATGAGGCTATGCTTGGTAAATTTCAGATTTTGAAGATATGAGCTGTGAGATGATCTTCGGCCAGCACCCTCCAGCAGATGATCCAACATTGAAGCAACCTTGCTTCCGGACATCATGTAATGCCCCACTAATTCTAGCATGCATACAAGTGAAACAGATTCACTCTTTCATTTCTAGGTGTTTTATGCTCTCCTTGTACTTTGCAGGCATAGCAAAGCAAACACATGGTGTGAATTGCTCCAGTTGACAAAGGCTGAAGTGTTATGATCTGTTAGGATTATGTACAGGCAAGAAAAGTTCCAATCGTTTTAGAGGCCAATACAATTGATTTTAATTAATTGTTTCAATTGACAAATGTCACTGCCAATAACAGTTGTGATGTATAATAACCGACTTCTTATTGTCAGCAGAGGGCCTAAGAGCATCACTCACAGATAAACCTCTGCCACCCAAAATGAAGTTCCTAAGACTGCTAAAACAGTTTTGTGAAGCAGAGGTTGGAATGAAGTTCTTTTGTTGCATTTCAATGCATCCATACACCTCCATAAGCATGATGCACAAATACATGACTCTGTGAAGGATAAGAAGAATATAAAATTCAGAGAAATATCTAATTACAATAAAAAAACCATCTTATAAATCATGGCCAAATATTGTTTGTGCTACTTCTATCATCCAATTATATATTCCAACGGGATGCTATGATGTCAGACATTCTGTAGGTCATTCTACATTGGCCCAGATGGTCGCTCAACATTGGTCCCAGTTGTCCACAGGCAGGCATAATGAGATCCTCTAAAACAGAGACAGTATATCACCAATTGATGGTTTTAAATTAAAGCAACAGAAATTTTGTCTCCATAATTAGGCAACAGATATGATTCCCCAGCAGACTGCCGGTAGATTTAAAAGTGGGATGCAAACACAGTCCTGTAACAGAATAATGCTACTTCTAGCATTCTGAGATGACCGATATGCCCACTAAATCTTCAACAGATTCTATGCTTCAACATCAGGATTCAAGTGGAATAGAGGGTCACCTACTCTCTCATGCAGTTCCAACAGCTGGCTGCAATCCCAGGAAAGCTTCAAGAGAACAAGCTAGATCCAATTTTAGTTTTTTCATCTCGGATAATCTGCACTCCTTAGCAGTAGAGAAGTCAAACGTCCATACCACTTCAATGTCTTAGAACTTTTGAGGTTCTAGGTTATAGCTTGTTGGGTAGAATATCCTAGAGATATGAGAATGAAAGGCTCAGAATTTGACATCCTTCATAGACAATTGTCCTAAACTTGATAGCTGAAACAAATCTAAAAACTTGAGGAGGCGCAGTGCGTCAGCTCTCATGTTTCATGGATGGTGTGTAGTAAGAACATCCATTAAGCATAGAATTAGCAAAATAATTACCCAAAAACATCACAACTAATGCTTAGTGAACCCAATGATTATTCCTTTCCTCCTACCAAATTATGATGAAAGATTGCTGACCATAAATACCATTGTACATGCCTCTCAAGAGAATCAAGAGTGAACAATAAATTGCGATAACCATTCTTAAATAAAAATAATGATCTTGTCCAAGAACTATTGTGTCGGAACCGAGCCCCAAACCAGTTGTCCTGTGGCACAGGTCGGTATGGCCCCGTGTCGGTCCATACCGACACCATCGAGGGGGCGAAGGAGAGGAAGAACAGAAAAGAAAAATAAAGAGAGAAGGGGGAGAGTAGGAGGGAGGCTGACGGCCCCTTGCCGACTTTCGCTTAAAAATCGTAAAAAAAAGGGGCCCCCCTCCAGGAACCGGAGGCGAAACCCCTTCTCCATCTCCTCCGCGCGGCAGCTTCTGGCTCTCTACCTCCTCCCAGGCTCTCCGCCTCCTCCGTGCTGCGGCTCCTCGACCCTCCGCCGGCTGGCCTCCACCTCCCTCTCTCTTCCTTCATCTCCCTCTCCCTTCCTCCCCCGCTCTCTCTCTCTCTTCCTCTCTTTTCTTCTCCTCCCTCTCCGTCACCAGTTCTCGTCTTGGTTGCCGGAACCATCCCGGTCCGCTGCCGGTACGACTCGATATGCCCCGAACTGAGCAGTTTGGGACAGCTCCGCCAACCATGATCTTGTCTATAGATGAATAGTTTAGGTTTGTTATAAAGATAATCAACTCATAACTGCATTCCTAGAGAAAATGGTACGAGAATTTTGAACTTGAAGTGAGAAAATTGCATTTTCCATATTGCTGCACACACCTCCCCTAGTGCTCTGACAGTATAATGTTGGTGAGAGATTTGCTCAACCCAAATCCAGATGTGCTGTATAAATTTCAGTTCAATATTTAAGTCATTTCAAACCATTGTATAAATTGGTTAAGTCTGTAGGGCAAGATTTAACAATAAGGTCAAGTTTGGTTTCAAATACATTTAGAATCTAACATAACTTTGTGCTTAGTTTAAGGTGAAGATTAAATTTCATAAGTGTCAATATCACGTCTTCCTTTGCTTTTCTTTTTTTCTATAGAAGTAGGAGCAAAAAAAAACAATCATTGCTCACTACATGAACAGTTTTAATGACAAATCCTTATTCAGCATCTTTTTCTTATGGCCATAGTAAAAGTTGAACCACCAAATTTCTAAATGTTTAGCCGAATATGTATGACATTGAACCAGAACTTATAGTTTAAGAAGGTGCAAAAATTTTCTACAGTAACAATGCACTGTAAAAGTACATTGCAATTCATAAACCATGCATGCATTCATATGTAAGTTGGTGAGAGTCTGGTAACTTTTGGTTAGGTTCAATAAACCACAAGGTGCATTGACACACTACTGTCAAGTTAGGCTGACACAGGAACAAGTTATGGGTGATTCAGACCAAATACTAAATAGAATATTGATCAAGATGCCAACCAGTCCAACCCAAAAAACCAAAGGGTTTGGACTCGGTTGCTCTTATTAGATATGGGTCTAAGCCTGATTTAAAGGAACATGATCAATATGCTTTTTGCTTTTATATAGAAAGTTTAATTACCATATCGTTCCATAAAATGTCTATCATGGTGCCCTATTCCTTGGAACCATGCACAAGGCCCATATCAGTACCTACCAATATTATTTGCCACATCTAGCACATTGTAGTGGCATAATATAACCCAATATATGTCGAATCATAATTGAACTGCACATAAATACATTACAGACTATACTTGAAGCCAATTATATAATTTAGGAGGTTCAAATATTAATTTTCCGCTACTAGCACTTGATCTCTTGTGAGCTTCTTCTCTTAGTTATTACTTGCTCGATGAATATATATTTTAGCATTACTTATAATGATCATGGAAAAGCAGGTGGTACTGTACCAAAAAATAGTAGAGTTTCCTTTGGCTGCCAATGCCACCTATTCTAACTTGAGATGCAGTGGATGCCTTGAAATACCTACTATATTGAATATAACTGGCATGCATCTTAAGGTTCGATAAGCAGCATCAGCAGCCAGTGGAAAGTCACTAATCTAGCCTCGCTACTGGAGACAACCACATCCAAAATCAAGTTTTGGTGTTCAAAATTGTCTATTTCTCACTAGGAGGCAATAAAAATAACTTGACAGCAGAAGATTTCATATTATAGTTTAGTGTGCTTATTATGTAACTTATGGCAATCTACTACATCTTTCTGTTTGTGCATGCACAATGTCAGTCTGGTAATATAATACCATACTATGTTTGCCATTGACAGCAGAGGCACGAGAAATAATACTCTAATGTTCATCTAATCTAAAGAAAATTCAAAAAGCAGATACAATAACAAAATGAGAAAAACGGAAAAAAAAAGAGCTCTTGTGCATAGGTAGGCTATACAAGGGATTATGACATCTGCACATTAGTAGCTCAGCATCCAGTCCGTACTCATCTAATAATTTAGCCATAAAAAATTCACTCTGATACAAAGATGGAAAAGGAAAATGTATGAAAACTGGCAGATTTGTAAGGCAGCCTCCTTATGTTGTGTGGAGTTCAACTTGCTTTTATATATAGGTCAATGCATATCCATTACACTGTCATGGTACAAAGAATTTGACAATGAAAGATGAAAAGAAAATCTTTCCTTTTTATTCTTCTTTTGAGAAATATGGGTTTCTTGCCACCATCTCAAGTCAAAATCAAGATCTCTCCAGACCTCGCTGAAGAGCGGTACCAACTGGCCAAGATAAATCCAGTTGGTGAAATGAAAAGAAACTCAAAAGCAGAAATTACATCTTACTTCAATGGCTTAAGTCTGGCTTTGCTTACATTCATCTACTACCGCTTTACTAAAGACACCTGACTAGGTTCTAACCCCAAAACTTAAACAATGTCCTGCTTCAGACAAGCCCATACATGAACTGTTATTAACAGAGCTTAATAGCTGGTGAAATGTTATTAGATTAAGCTAGATTTATACCTTAAAATGCAAAATGTTTAATATGGAAAAAGTTGAACCACACTTCATCACAAGGGGAGCAATCAGGTAAGGGAACAATATATAAAAACAGAATGCATAAGCGAACTAAAACAACCCACATAAATTATTGAACATCAGTTTTTCTCCATCACTATATTGCATTCAGAAAATTGAAGAAGAAAGTTTATATTTGCATTAAAAGAAAACAGACAGATGCAAAAGAAAAACATGTAAATCTATAATATGTGTGTATATATGTAGAAATAACCATTTGCTTCGTGACACCCTTAATCAGTTGACTCCACTCCCCATATCAATGAACATAGGATTAGCTTCAAGTTGTTCCACAAATTTCTCAAGGATATTTTTCACAACCTCTTGGAATGAGACTCTTGTCAAATCTCCAGTAATGTCATTGATCACTGAGAAAATTTGATCATAAAGAAGAAGAACTGCTTCATTAGATTCAGGTGGAGGCAGACCCAACTTACGTCCTTTTGCCACAAAAAAACCTTGCAATGTTTCCTTGTTTCCTTCTCCACTTCTGTAAGCAATCCAATCCTGGAACAAACCCTCAATCTCATTGTCAAATAACTCCTTATCAGCCAAAATCTGCAAGTTTTGTTTTCAAAATATTAGTAATTATTTCGTAATGGAATATGGAAGCACATCCACAAACTGTAAATGAAACTTCAAAGACAGAGTTCTAAAGAAAACAAAATATTCATACACCATACTCAGCAACAAAAATTTAATTCTTGAAGTTTATAGCATGGTACAAATCATGGTTCACCGTACCAGCCCGAATCAGACTGTACGGGGTGCGGCACCAGTACGGAGTCCCATACCGAGACAGCAAACCTTGGTACAAATAGTTGTTAATTCTTCTTGTTACTTCTTCGTCGCAAGAAAGGTAAGCACAGAGCTAACAGGCGAAGGATGGTTTAGATTTCTGAATTTGAAGAGATTAAATAAGAGAACAAAGGAGGCTCAAGCTAAAGGAAGTGGAAAGGAAGAAAACATGAACCCCTCATAATGGTAAAGACTAAAGCCCTGAACAGATGGTATCTCAAATGGATTCACAAAGCTGGCTCTATACATAGGATGATGCATGCCAGTATTGTCATGGTTACGGTATAACAAGTAGCACAGTCCTGATGGTATTGTTCTGTGTATCATGAAATCGAACCACAAAACTCATACAACACAAATTAAAGAACCTACATGCTGTAAGAAATGTTACTGATGTGCAGAATGCAAGCCATAAATCAGAAAACATTGTGTAGATCATACACTACACCTTTAATCATCATAATTCTCATACCAGACGAATTTACTTGATACAAAATTGCTCAGACATTCTATCTGTATTGGACAACATGGGCATCTTTCACTTCCAGGAAAAGAGGCCTAGTGTTGTAACTGCTAATAACATGTACAAGAAGAGGTGACGAAGTGAGAAGACTTGTAGTGCTGAAAATTAATTAATGGAAAATTTAAATTCATAAAGAAAAACTGAACAGATTCTTGATCTTGATTATGATTATGTTGAATTGTTGATGCTATTGGGGAGGTCTGACTAGTAATATTAAATTATAAGCAATAATTGAAAGACTTAAAATGCTTGAAACGGAAAAAAACTATTAATGAAGCAGCATGAAGGTCAAAATCAGAAAATCTGGCCATTATCAAACATTACAAATGTTACAATTGTTGTCTTTAGGTTTAACAGGTCTATGCCACAAATGTTTTGGTTATCCATTACACCAATATAGGATAAATGTGCATGTATGATTTCCAGAAATGGAAGCTTTGTGTTGGATCTTCTTGGAAAGAACAAGAATAGATTGATTAAACTGGCAAGAACTTTATAAGGAAAAAATTTAGGTACTCATACAAAGCAAAAGATATATTTCTGATGACAAAAACAGTTGAATGTAGAAAAATTGAATGACTGTACTGACTGTAGTTATAACTATTCATACAACTAAAAGAAATATGTGGATAGAATTGTCCATTGAATAAGAAAGTGAAACTACAACATCAAGCACAATGGTTTCCCAAATTGTTGTATTCTTAAGACTTCTATTGCATATTATAAAAAAGAAAATTTAAGGTGCCAACTGGCATCAGTTTTTTTTCTCAGAAATAAAAATAGAAATTTTGTTTCTATTTTTTTCTAAATTTTTAACATATCAACATATTTGGCATAAATTATTTTTAAAAACAGAAACATAGCGATGATGGCGGTGATGGTAGTAACAAGGAGGGTGTTGATGGCGGGGACGGTCGAGGTATGGTAGAAGTGGTACTGGTGGTGACATGGGCACCACCAATGTGGCAAAGGCGGATGGCAGCAATGGTATGGTGGAGGTAGTGGCATCAGCAATGATGGTGGCGAGAGTACTAATTATGTGATGGAGGAGGCAATGATGGTGGCGTCGGTGTGGTCACAATGACAACAATGGTGGCAAGGGTGCTAGGACGATATGCCACAGGCGGCAATGCTAACGAGGACGGCATGGTGAAGGCAGCGACGGTGATGGGCGCGGTGGTGGCAGCGATGATGGCTGTAGAGACGATGATTGTGGTGGTGGCAAATGTGATGGCAGTGGTGGTGAAGATTGTGTTGGTGATGGTGGTAAAAAGATGAGTTTCTTATTTTTGAAAATATTAAAATTAAAGATTTCATACTTTTATTTTTTCTAGAATTCATGAAAGTGACTTTTGAAAAATAGAAAATAAAAACTATAGCACCAAAAATTATTTTTCTCGGCTTCTAATGATTTTATTTTTAAAAACAGAAAACAAGAAAAAAAAGTGATGCCAAACAAGCATTCAGCTTTCGACTTCCGAAGCTGAACATGTAGTTGTTAGAAACAAAAATCGGACGTGCTTTTTAAAATGATATGTGCGGTGAAAGTCTAAACATGAAAATGTAAATGAAGCCATACAATACATGGTTGCAAATTTTATGCCCATAGTCCTTTAACGATTGTAAGCCAGAGGGCTTCTCTGACCAGCATAACGGGATGAAAAGTCATATAAAACTAACAAACCCAAGAGCCACACATAATATCAAGGTTCAGCAACAAATATCCTTTATATCAAGGTTCAGCAACAAATATCCTTTATCAGTGTTACTTAATGAAGCCTCATAAGCTCAAGGTCTAGAGCTTCTATTTAATCTTTAAATTTATTCTTTAATCTGTATGAAGAAAAGGAAGGTCAGGGAGATCTCAGTCAAAATTTTCAATTGACAAGCAAAAGCAATTTTTTTTGTTCAATTTATAGCAGAAATATCTGAAAAAGTTATCCAGATAATTGAAGGAAAATCAAAACTGATATAAATGAAAATGAAAAGCAGAACTGTAGTACCTTTTTTAACTTTGAACCATTAAAAACCTTAACATTTTGGATAAAAGTTACATGCTTTTTAGCCAAAGCATCAGCAAGATCTTGTAGAATGGCTTGAAGTAATTGTGCAAATTGAGCCTGGCCCAATTGTTCTCCGCCCTCAGCTCCATGTTTCTTTAAAATGTTCTTAAGAAGATCGTTGGTTTCTGTTTACATCACCAGTACAATGTAGTAGAAGTCAACAAACCATTGAATAGTATAAGAATAACAAATTGCTAGCAAATGGTTGAATATAATCAAAATCAAAGTACGTCGTACCGGCCCAAACCCAGAACCGGACAGTAAAAAGCGTACCATACCATACTAGTTCGGTACCGGTATCCAGTACGGATGGTGTACCGACGCTCGGTATACCAAAAAATTCCATACCATACCGTACTAACACTGTGCTAGTGTGACACCAGTACGGGATTCGGTACCGAAATGGTGAACCTTGATCAGAATAATAGTACTATGGAAACTTATGAAGTAAAAGATGTTAATTTAATGCCTGACTGAGAGGATAAGAAATGCAACTTGACTTTTGTATCATGGGTGTCTGACCTTCTTTAGAATATATAGCTCCTTGTGCCCACCTCTTTAAATTCCATAGAACAATATTGCATCAAGCACTTTGCAGTGCTGCAATGATTCTATGCCGGCTGCTAGAATTGCTGATGGAATATAGTTGCATCATATATGTACTTACATCGCACAACTAACAGCTTGTATATCATCTGTGAGTAATGTTTGTGAAAGCTATTGGTAGTCAGTCAATATGTTTTGTGTACTCATTTGTCAAGCATTTCATTATCAATTTAATTTTTCTTCTAAAGAAGTTTATAAGAGAAAAAGTGAAACACAAGCCTATCTTCTGATCATATGACTAGAACCAAACCCATGTGAATAGGCAGAGAACATCCATACCATTACACCAACCAGGAAGCAACAAAATTACCACAAGTTCTTCAGTTTCAAACCGGCAAGATGCAGGATCTTGATGCTCAGATCTCACGATCAGGGCACCAGTAACAAAATCAGACTCCCACATATCCCATCTCTTAGCTTGTGGCTGAATCAGTGAAAGCTATAGAGCAATGTTGTTTTCAGTGGTCAAGTAGGAAGAGAAGTAGTTTTCCTATACCAAGTAAGTAGGGCTGTCAACGGGCCGAGCTGCTCGGGCCCGGCTCGGTAAAAGCCCAGCTCGAGCTCGGCTCGTTAGTCAAACTAGCCCGAGCCCAAAATGAGGCCCGTTTAAATCCGAGCCCGAACTCGAGCCTGAGCAACTCACGAGCCCAAACGAGCCTAAATGAGGGCTCAGTCCAATTAACAATTTAATTGGGTCCCAATTAAACTTGGACTCAACCCAATTAAATTTTATTTGGCTTAATCAATTTAAATCCGAATCTGATTGAACCCAGTTGGATTTAGATCAGAACCAACTTGACTGATTGAACCCAGTTTGATTTAGATCAGACCCAACCCGAGCTAACCCAAATCCATTTAATTTCTTTAAATCAGATTGGATTGGTTCGGGTTCGGACTCAACCCGTTAACCCAAACCCAACCCATTAACCCATTCCCTCCTCTTTCTTTTTCTTTTCTTCTCCTTTCTTCTCGGTTTCTCCAGAACCTTCCCAACCCCACCTCGACCCCCACCCACGACTCTGTTCTCCTCGTCCCCAAGCCCGAAGTCGATGCCCCCCTCCCCGCCCTCCCCTCCGACAACGGCTACGACAACAAGGACGACGACGGAGACGACGGAGTACACCCGATCCCAGCTCTCCGAGAAGCTCCGCTACCTTCGCAAGAAGTTCCGCATCATGTCCGGCCGCATCGCCCGCAGCCAGGACCCATCCTGCCTCACTCCGCATGACCGCGACCTTCACCTCTGCACCCGCCTCTAGCACCCTTCCTATGCCTCCTCTTCTCCCTTCTCCGCCCCCGATGTTGCTACCCCCGGCGGGGGAGGCAACAAGCGCCACTGCCCCCAACCCCCGCGCCCCATCCGGCCATTCCCGCGCCGAGGCTCCTACCTCCCAGTTTTCACTCCCTCCCCCGCGGCCGAGCCTGCGGCACCCACGGCCGTGCCCGCGGCCGACGCCCATGTCGGCGATGCTCGCGGCCGAAGCCGGCGGCCGTCGCACGCGACGACGAACCGGTGAGTCCTTTCTCTTTTCTTTTTTCTTTCTTTCCTTCTCTTCTTTTCTTTCTTTCTTTCTTTCCTTCGTTCTTCTCTCCGACGATGAACGGCTTTCTTTCTTTCCTTTGTTCTTCTCTCCGACGACGAACCGAGCTCGAGGATGGGGATGGGGATGGGGTGGGCTCAGGCTCGGGCAAACGAGCCTTCCGAGCTCAAAACCGAGCCGGGCTGTGCCAAGCGAGCTCGAGCCCGAGCCTAATATAGGGCTCGATACCGAGCCCGAGCCCAAGCCTGAAATTTTGTAGAGCAAGCCGAGCCGAGCCCACGCTCGGGCTCGGCTTAGCTTGATAACAACCCTACAAGTAAGAGGCTAATATTAGTTATTGTGTTAGGTAGTTTGAGTTAGTTATGTTTTTACTCTCAAAACCTTTTACTCTAACACAACACAAAAAATAGAGTTGTAACAGAATTGCATTATCAATTAGTATAATGGTGAATAAGGATTGCATCCAGGGTTGGCGGAACCATCCCGAACCGGATGGTTCCGGCCGCTCTGAGCCGTTCCAGCAGCAAACCGGCATGATTCCAGCAACGAAAACAAAATCCATTACCGGAGCGGGAGAAGAAGAAAGAAAGAGAGAAAAAGAGAGAGCGAGCGAAGGAAGGAGAGAGAGGGAGAGGAAGGAAGAGAGAGAGGTGGAGGCCGTCCAACGGAGGGCTGGCGGAAGCTGGCGAGTAGTGCGGAGGACGATCCTCCAGGCTCCGCAGCCAAAAAATAGGACAGGTCCTCTATTTCGTTCGAAATAGGGGTCCGGCGCTTTTTTTATTTTGCGATTTTTAAGTGAAATCGGCAAGCAATTTGCCGACTTCACTTAAAAATCACGAAATAAAAAAAAGGGGTCGAACCGCTGTTTCAATCGAAATAGAGAACCCGCTATGTTTTCCGACTACGGAGGTTTTCTCCGCCTCCTGCCCGAGTTACCGGCCTTCGACGGCCCTCCGGCAGCCTCCATCCCTCTCTCCCCCTTCTCTCTCTCTTTTAATCTCTCCCCCACCTCCTCTACTGTGTCGATATGGGTCTGACACGGTACAGTGCGGACCCGTACCATCTCGTCCCGCCGGAAAATTGATACGGTGCTCGGTACTAGTTCCGCCGACATTGATTGCATCATTATTATACTTCAAAACTTTTATTTAGATAATCTTTATTGTCGACTTCAGAGTCCTATGTTAAGTAGGACCTGGATGCAAAAGTCCTACTTTAGGTGTATGATGGGTTAATTCAGAGAGCTTTTATTGTTTGACTTTTTGTTGTTTAGATGCCTTCACATATGGGGATATAAGGGTTTCCAAATTTTGTATTTAGAAAAGACTTCAGATACAGGTTATTTAGTTTACAAAAATCCTAGTTTACTTGTAAACAAATCATGAAGAATCTATAAAAGGGCTTATTAGGATTGAATAGAAAGTCACTCTATGAAATTTGTTTTGGAAGAAGAAAGGGATTTATTTAGACCAGGTTCAACCCTTTTTATCTCTCTCTCTCTCTCTCGCCCCCTCCTCTCTTTGCTTGATCTCTCTTCTCTGATCTTCAATCTTTACTAAATTATCTGTCTTTGCTCTTCTAAACCTCACTGTTGTTTTCTTCACAAAGGTAAAATCTATGACCTAAATTTCTATTATACAAGTACTAAGGACCATTACCAGTCGATAAGTTTTCTTTAGTAACTTGTTTTTTGGATCTATCCCTCATCTAAAGATTTTAGCATTCTTGAATTTTACATTGCCAAAAGACACATTGTTTCCCCTTTTTTCTATAACAAGATAACAGATAGACCTAAACTCTTCTCTAATCCTTTTTCTTATGTCCACCTCCTTCATAGGCCATCCCTAATTGGTCCTTTGTCAAATTTAGTATCAGAGCTAAGGGGTCCTACGCTTTTGTTTTTTTCTTTCTTTGATCTTGGTTCTTTCTCTTTCCATTATGTTATCAAACGAGGAGTTAAGTTCCAGAATTTCTTAATCAACATAATAAATTCAAGAGGAATGGTTTCTCGGAGATACATGATGACAATTACATCAACAAAAAATGATCTGCCATCAATCAAAGCTACGTTGTAAACATATGCTATATTCCTAAGCATGCGTACAACAATACATTCACATAGATGAGGATTCATCACAACAATGAAAATGTTGCAACTAAGGACTTATCCATGGAAAATCTTAGAAGAAACAATTTCCGGCCATTCCAAGTCGGACCCTTACTAACACAACAGAGAGCAAGGAAGAGGGTTTATGGGAGGAAAAGAGAGAGGGGTGGGTGAGGGGGAGGGAGGGAGAGGGAGGAGGGAGGGAGAAAGAGGAAGAAGGCCGGCAAAGCGCGGCCTAACACAGCAGAGAGGGCGACAAGAGGGAGAACGGGAGAGAGGGAGGAAGGGAGGGAGAGAGGAGGGTGGTAGAAGTCCGGCGAAGACCGACTGAGGGTCGAGGAGTCATGCAAAGGGGTGGAGGAGGGGCTCTGTCTCTAGTTCCCATCTTTTATTCAAAACAAGAGTTCCGGAGGGGGGGCCTTTTTAATTTGGAGAATTTAAAATGAAGTCAGTAAACTCCTTGCCGACTTCACTTATTTTTTTCAAAATAAAAAGAATACTTTTTATTAAAAAAATAAAATTTTCAAATTAAAAAGTGCCCCTCCGGAACCCCTGTTCCAAGCAACTGGATGTGGACCCCCTCCTTTACCCCTACGCATGACTCTTTAGCCCTCCGCCATCCTTCCCCTCTTCCTCCCTCTCCCTCCCTCCCCCACTCTCTCTTCTTTCCTCTCTTTCCTCCTTCCTTTCCCTTCTTCACTGGTATCTCAATTTCATTACCGAAACCATCCTGGTCCACTGTCGATACGGCTCAATATGCCCCAAATCAGATGGTTCGGGACAGTTCCACCTTCCTTGCTTATAAATACTTCATTACTAACCAAGTGAGGCCAGAAGTACTTGAATTACGGCAAGGACTTTGGATAGTTCAGATTCAATGGGACTATCACCAGAAAATTAGATTGCATTGCATTGCAAACTAAGGAAATAATTTTTCTTGTTTGGAAGAATATTCTTTTTTGATGTAGCATAGGATGCAGCTAATAGGTACTATGAACAGCTAAACTGTGTTGAGAGTCGCAAGAGCTAGCAAAGTCGGTGAAGACTTCAATTGGCAAATTTTTGATTTATTCCATTAGGGACAAATATTTTCATTGGATTTTCTTATGAATTTTTCATAAGGGACTATCGAATTTTAGCCAAATTTTCATATTTGCAGTAGAATAATTATAGCATGTTTCCTTATTGTCAAATTCTATTTTGAGTATGATTTTGTATAGTGTTAAGTGCCTGAATTAGGGTTAAGAGATCATGCCATATATATATATATATATATGCGTGTGTGTGTGTGTGTGTGTGTGTGTGTCTAATACATTTTATATGGTAGTCTTTTAAGATATTAATAAAATATTTTTCAAAAGAATTTCCTTCACCAAGCGAATGGTTCTTCAATCCAATTTACTTCTACTTGCATGTTGATCTTCGAAGTATAACCCCATCGACCAAATCGCCTCTTCTTCCTTTCCCGCTGCATTTCCACTCTTCCCCTACTTTGGAATAGGTAAAATCCAAGCTGGGAAATGGTAGCAATATTCTGTTCTAAGAAGACTCATGGCTGGGAGAGAGCCTTTTTGTGTAATCTCTCCCCATCTTTATGCCAAATATAGGTAGAATTGAAGAAGGTTTTTGATCTTCGCCATGGAATTGACAAAGTTGAAAACATCAAACACATCCTCTTCCTTAAGCAGCAACCTTAGAGATGAATGAGTTGCTGAAAATTTTGAGATATATTAAACAACCACCATGCTGACATTATTATCTGGATGAACCGCATTTCGAATGCCTCCATTTCTACTTCAATGTACAATTTCTTAAATTTAGGTGGACTCAAATGTCCCTTTGCCAACACTCTATGGACTATGCCGGTACCTCTCAAGGTCAAAATCTTCTTGTGGTTGTGTATACCTAGTACTTAAAATTAGAAAGCATGTTAGGGCATTTAACTTCAATTAAATTTTAAAGTTTGTAAAGTGAAAAAACAAACAAAAAGACAAATCTTTATATCTATAAACATTAAAGGAGAGTCCGGTGCTCTCCTAGTATGCCACGTGCGAAACTCTGGACACGCCACAACAATCATTGTTCCTTTTTTTTCTGTTAGTAGCTTGGAGAGGGGCGCTACCCCACCCCCCACCCCCCACCCCCCCACCCCAACAAAAAAAAAAAGTGTGTCCATCATCGGGAGCCTATTGCCCCTCAAAAAAATGACACACAAACCTACCTACTGCATGTCACGCGTCCATCATCCACTGCCCGAAAAAAGATATCCAGTGGTTGGGAGAGCGCAATGCGTCGGACCCAAAAAAAAAGAAAAGTGTGCAGCAAGGGCCATCTAGCGTCTGGCAAGTGGCAAGCTTGGGGGAGAGGGGGACTCACCCTGGACCCAGCCTCTAGCACCCCTAACTAAGGGAAAAAAGAGAGAGGTTAAGTCGCATGTCCATCATCGGGACATCATTGTCCCTCAGAAAAGCGACACACGGACTTACCTATTTAGCTATCCCATACCACGTGTCCATCATATGCAGCTTGGAAAACAGTCATCCAGTGGCTGCCAGAGGACCACATGTCAAGTGTGAATCATTCTGGACTTCACATCCGCTGCGGGTATGGTTGCTTTAACTTTGATGCGCCTCCACATGGACACATGCTCTCCGAATTAAATTCCCTATCCAATGTCCTATGTCTTCCATTCAAAGAAGCGTGTATGGTCCCGGATAAGCACCGAACACCTGACAGAAAAAAAATAGCTGAATGCCAGCTGTTGACCTGAAAAAAAGGATTGCACACGTGTCCAACTGTTAACCTTTTTTGTCTCTGTCTCTTACTCCGGACGAATGGATGGGGCCTCCACCATAACCCCTCTGTTTAAGTGTTTGGATCAAGCTGAAGGGGTGCGGGCAAAGGTCAAATTGCCTACCCTAGAGCAACGTACCCCTTAACTCTGTTTGAGGTGGTAACCGGGCATGGCCACGGTCACATCACCATACCTAGGGTTGGTGGAAGCATGCTTTGACAAGCGTCGGCACCCTATTTCTTCCTGTCCAAGCAATGACTCTCTCCCACACCCTATACTTGCTCATCTACAGCCCTGTGGAAGCGTCCCCTAACTCTAACCCATAGGTCCGGGCTCTCCCTTAGTTATATTTCGCCTTCCCTTGCCTTAACTCATGTGCATGTGGGGGGTTGCCGCTATGGGAAGCAGCCTTCCTCTTCCCATGGCCCCTTCTATGGGAAAGGATGCAAAAGCAGCGGAGAGAAAAAATGGGTCAAAGCCAAGGTTCATCGAACCGGTACCGAGATTCGTAACAGTTGACGATCGGTACGATTCGGTACCAATTCGAACCGGACGGTTCCGGTACCGAGATTCGTAACAGTTGACGATCGGTACGATTCGGTACCGATTCGAACCGGACGGTTCCGAACCGTCCAGACCGTCCGGTTCCATCAATTTTCGGCCGATTTTGGCCATATCTAATCAGGTTCCAGCCTCCTAAGGGCCGAAACCGTTTTTCATTGGAGAACCGACCCGATCAGAGACCGGGTTGGCTTGGTTCAGGCTGAACCGGCCGGTTCAGCAATCATTGGTCAAAGCCGATGTAGGATGAGAGACACGGGAGAGCCAGCTTCACTATATGTATTGGAGTTTCCAATACAAAAGAAAAACAATTTTTTTTTTTTTTGCAAAATAGGCTACTGTGTCGAATTTTTTTGAGTTATTTTGCTATATCCAAAAAAAATCCTGCATTTGTTTCAAAGATTTTGATTGTGGTTCTACTTAAAAAAGTCGGTTTGTGGTACAAGGGAATAGACAAGAGAAGCAAGTTTTCTTTTTTCCTTCAAAAATTAAAAAAAAATTATGTAGTTGTTCTGATTTACAAAATATTTCTTACTTCCTTCTAATGTTCAGCAGAAAAAAGGCTTTGGGTCGACAACAATAGAGGATAAAAGGAAGAAAATAGGAGAGAAAAAATGAGAGATTTGTGCAAAGGGTGTACTAAAAAATTTGGATTTGACGTGCAGGGGAATAGACGAAAGAAGGAACTTTTTCCTTCAGAATAAAAATAAAAAAATTCTGTAGTGGTTATGATTTACAAAAAATTTCTTATTTGCATGTAATATTCACCGAAAAACTTTGGGTCGACGGGAATGGAGGAGAGAAGGAAGAAAATAGGGGAGAAGAAAATGGATGATTTGTGCAAAGGGGAGAAGAAAATGGAAGATTTGTGCAAAGGGGAGAAGACAGGAGGGAACGGAAGAGGGGAGAAGGGAGAAAAAGGGAACATTTGCAGTCTAAGAAGGGAGATGAAGCAGAGGAGAGGGGGGAAAGAATGGAGAATAGGACGGACGAGTAAACTACTGGCATGGCGATCGTGCCTCGCCGGACGCCCTCCTTGTACTATCTCCATCTCCATTGCAAGTACCATGTGTCCCAATAGAAGAAGGACGGCCCACGGATGATGAGAATGGGGTGATTAGGGCTGGTAAGAAGCAAAGCACTAGGGTATTGATGTTTAAAGAGGGGAGGGTCGCTATTCTGCCCGTGCATGGGACACGCGGCGATCCACACCAATTTTTTTTTCTTCCTTTTCCTGCTTCGGTTTGCTAGCTAGTGCTGGATTTTGTGGGAAAAAAGAACCGAGAAAGCAGAGGGATGGATGGTTGCGTTGGAGTTACGAGGGCTCGGTGTCAGACTTTGCATACCATCCAAAATAGGTTAAGTGTGTGCTATAAAAGACTTGCCTTGGAGTTTTGACCACTGGACACCAATGGGCATTAGAGAGGATACTACTTGAGAGGCTGATGAAAAAAAGTAGAATTAAGAGATTGGTAGAGATTATTATTTATTGCAAATGTCGTGTCATAGCATTTCATTTTACCCACATTCATAAATCATTATATGAGTTTTTTTACTAATTCTAAAGTGAATAAGAAATACAAATTTTAAAACCTTCATCATTAACAAGTGTTAGCAGCAAGATCCGCCGTACCAGTACCGGTCGGCGTACCGGTGGCCGGCCGGTACGTACCGACCGGTACCGATACCGTACCGGCCGGTACGCGGTAGTTTCAAAAACCACAGTGCCGTTGTGGTTCTAAAAAAAAATCGTACCCGGTACGAGGCCGGTACGGGCCCGAAGGCCGGTACGGGCCCGTACCGGCCGTATCGGCCAGTTCGGATAAAAAACCGAAAAATACCCGTTTTTTTGTCATTCTGGTGCCGGTCTAGGGCCAGGCCGGTACGGCATTCCATGGTTAGCAGTGCTGCCTAGACTTTGAAAACTAGGATGCTTTTTAATCTTAGAAATTATGTGACAATCCACAGTAAAAAACCCAGACATTCATAGTACAGGAATTCCATGTCTAGAATTAGTTTGAATCATTTATTATTTAATTTTTTATCAAATAGCCATTAAGCTTTGATTTGGGCTAACATTAGTCCTACACAGCCTGGCCTACGCTTTGATTTTGGCTATGTTGGGGTGGTATGTGATGCACTTGGGCTGGCATTGGTTTTGGGAAATGTCAACCCTGGTTGCATATAGATTGAAGGGTAGCAAGCTGGACAATCTAAATTTGATAATAAGATAGATTTTGAAGCTCCAACATGATCCTCCTATGGGTAATCCAAATTCTACAACTGCCAACTTGATGCAAATTGAACTACTCATATTTTTAAAATGGATTTCAGCCATGCTTGAACTAGCATGACGCAAAATAAATTATGTTTGGATTGATTATAAATTAATCGTCCCCTTAAAACTTAATCCCAATCATTTAATAAATATATTTTTTTGAGATAACTTTAATCATTGTCTTACCATTCCCTTGCTTATTTTTTCAATTGTTTCTATTTCCATTCCATTACTGAACCTTATCAATTGAATAATACTCTAATAGAATCTTTTCTATTATTTTTTCCGGTTCAAGTCAATAACCTTCGGTTGATGAAGATTAAGACCAACCTAAGTTCATTAACTAAAAAACATCCTATATCTTTCACCATACAAAAAATATTGGCAAAAAATTTGGGATCTTTTTCTTTCATTTCAGTTAAACCATACTAGTTCTTAATTATTTGTTAGAATTTGATTCTTTTATCTATCTAAAAGGATAATCAGATTGGTATATTTCAAGCAGTGGTGTACAAATATCAGAAATTAACTAGGCATGATGTTCATAAGTGGGCTTATCAAGATACGTCAAGCCGGTACCGGTAGGCGTACCGGTCACCTACCGGACAGGTTCAATACCGGTCGAACAGTACCAAACCGGCAACAACGTGTGGCCCGCGTAGCATAATGCCACAGCACGCGGGCGCGCTATGGACAATGCCACAAAGTGGCATTTAATGCCACACTGTGGCCTTAAATAAAGTTTGCCACAGAGTGGCATTAAAAGAAATTGCCACAGAGTGGCAATTATCCGAAGAAGTACCAGTGCAAACCGGTCCGGTTCGCACCGGTACAAAGTGGTTTCGGACTTGTATCGGTGCAAACCAAGCCGGTTCGCACCGGTATGCCCTCCATACCGCTCGACTCTAGCCCTATAAGAACCAGAACTATTTTTCACCATTGTACTGGACCAGTTCCGTACGGGCTGAACCGGCCGGTATGGGTCGGTTCAACATACCATGGGGCTTATAATGGTGGAAAATATAGATCCAACATGCTTTTCTTGCTATATTTCATTCATCTATTTTATAGTTGGCTCATTTTTGTATTTTTCACATAATTTTATATTTTTAACATTATTCAAAAAATCGGTAAAGTTCTTGTGATTCGTGATCCGATCCACAATTGAATCTGATCTAAAACCCTCTAGATTTTTGACTTGATCCCAGTCCATATCTAATACTTAAACATCTTGAATAACTAATGCATGATGCTCATTTCAATAGAATAGGCATTCAATATACTAGCTTATGATGGTAGAAGCTAGTGTTCTATATCTGGATATTAATTCTACTTTATAGTGGACTCATTTCTTTTCAATTTTTAATTTCTTTTTAATTTCTTTTTAATTTCAAAAATGATAAGAAAATGAAAAAAATCTTATGATCCAGAACTCAATCCACCATAACATGTTTCCCAATTTTCGGTGATATGTAAGTGTAGATCAGTTCCAACTTCCAAGTAGGACAGGAGATTACCAGTCTAGATATCTGTTTGACCTGGACTCAGATTTCGACCAGGCACCATATATTCAAAAAATTGATTTTAATTTTGGTCTACCTGAAAGGCTAGACCAACTCCTCTTTAGTCGGATTTTAAACAAAGCAATAAACATGCCTAAGGCATAAACAAGATTTCAAATTGGTTTGGTTTTATTTGAGTCAACCCAAATTTGGCCTGGTTTTGACTCTTTTAAAGCACTACAAAAAGAGTCCAAATTGTCCAAATTTAATAAGTAAATCCAACCCTGTTTAGACCCAGTCTTGAAGCCCTGTAACCTAGATCATTCAAATGTACAGGCTAGACCAAGGTATGCTGAACCGACCGGAACCGGTCGATTCAGCCTGTACCGAACCGGTGCCGACGAGCACCGGTACGGTACAGCGTATAAAAACGGTTCCGTCCAGCGTATAAAAATGGTTCCGACCCAAACTCGGTCGAAACCGGTTGGTTCCGTACTTGTACCGGTGCCCCGATTCGCACCAGTACAAGCCGGTTTGCACCGGCCCAATTACTTTTTTCCCGCGCGCCCGCACGCGGGGAAAAGCGCCTACGCAGGCTCCAGCAGCCCATGTGGGCCACTTAATTAATGCCACTCTGTGGCATTTAATGCGTCCGTGCGCGTCCGTGCGTAGATTTTTTTTTTTTAGGAATTGCGCGCGGATGCATGAGTGGAGAATCGCACGCCCGCGAGCGGAGAATCACGCCCACACGTGGTTCCCTACGCGGGGCAGCGCGCCCACGCGGGAATGCCACTCTGTGGCACTTAACGCGTCCGCGCGCGCGGACACATTTTTTTGTTTTTTTTGTTTTCTTACGTCTGTGCACACGCAGGGCCGTGGACAAGCACGTCTCCGGTTCGGTACTGATTCCAAACCGGTACCGAACCGGTGCCATACCGGTACCGAACCAGTGCTCACCGGTACGTCGATCCTTGGGCTAGACCAATCTGGTTTTAAAGCCCTATAGCAAGAATGCAGATTGTCCACATTTACAGACTTGAAGCTGACCTGGTTTTACATTTGGGCTGTTTTTTTCCTTTCCAGAACACACTTTCAAACAAAGGTTCTATCATCCTAACTCATTGTATTCCAGGTTAAACCATGCAATCAAACAAAAATTTACCATGCTTAACAAATGATTCAATGTGTTTGAGATAGGTGCATTGGTTGTGGTATACCTTAGAAGTGTGAGGATCTTAATGGAACACACACACAAAAAAAAAGATACAAGCAAAAGATGATCAGAGCTTTCAAAATTCTAAACAAGATTGATAACAATTCATATATCATCATGGCTTAACAGCTTGTGTGGATATCTTCTTCAGTGGGTCTGACTTGATACCTTGAGAACAAGTTCCTTCAATGTAGAGATTAATGCAAGGGTCCCATGATATTACTCCACGAACATGGAGTCCCAAACAAGTCACATTGATGAATGAAATCCACATTCCGTATCCTATCTAATGGCTGAGAGAGCAAAGGTGGTTCTATAATCATCTAGATTTGAGAAGTTTTGTTGCAGTAGAAGCAGTATTTTATATAAGAGTGTGCATTTGGTGTTTGAGAGGTGGTCTGAGTTGGCTCCATTTTTCACTTGTGAACAATGGTCTAATATAAAAAGGCAAAACAGTTGTAATATGACTGCGTCATTGATCAGCATTGGGACAGTCTCTCTATAGGGACCCATCAAACAATGCACCAAACAAGAGAATGAAGGACCTAAAAGCCTATGGTAAAGAGAGATTAGGTCGATGACTCATTTTTGTCTTAATAAGGACAGAAAGAGAAATTTGGCAGCTCATATAATAATAAAGCTATAGAAAATTTTGTTTTAAAAGTTATGGTAAGGTATCACAAAATTATGGCATAAAAGTAACAGCTTAAAATTCAAGTGGATAACCACACAGTGCATCACAAGTTTTGTCAGCAAAGCTTCATACGTGATAATTAGTTTAAGAAATATAACTCGTATTGAAGTCAGGAATGTTCAATTGGTAGAGAGTGGGGCTAAGATGGTTAAATTATATGAAATAGAAAAGGGTTTTATGCATGTATACTTTCATAAATATCTGAAATTGCATGTATACCATTGCAAATTTACTATTTGTTTGTATGCCCTTATAATTATTCTTTTCGCACGTATACACTTATAAATATCCTTAATTGTATGTATACCCTTGCAAATGCAGTATTTGCATCCATAACCTTATAAATTATTTCTTTATATGTATATAGCCTTGCGAATTTACTATTTTCATGAATACCCTTATAAATTATTTTCTTCAGGACATCTACCTTTATTAAGTTAAGGGTATAAACTCAAAATAATTTATAAGGATATACACACACAAAAAATATTATAAGAGTGTACACTGTAAAAATAAAAAAAAATTATAACGGTATACAAGTAAAAAGAAAAAAATACACAAAGGTATATGCAAAAGTACAAAATTTGCAAGAGTATACATACAATTTTAGATTTTTACATACATGTAAAATGAATAATTTATAAGGGTACACCTGCAAATAGTAAATTTGTCAGGGTATTCACATAATTTCAAATATTTATATGGGTTACATGCCAAAAACCCAATAGAAAATTCTAGTGCTTCTCTTTGTGTTTAGCCTCTAAGCTTCAGAATGCCTCAAACATACATAAATTAATACAAAAGGAAAAAACTAGTTGGGAGCATATTTCCAAAAGAATATCATAGTTTGGACTCTAGGTCCCTATCAAATCTTGATAAGTATGACATATTCTTTTAAGCAGCATAAGCAAGGCCAAGAGTTGAATATCAAATAATAAATTAATCCCTGCCAGCAGCTGTCTCAATTTAAACTATAAAATCATCGTATATAGCAAGAAGGTGAACTCTTTATCTAAAAAAGAATGGAGAATTGTGTAGAAGAGCGGCATATATTCACTAGACAACAATAGAACGATCCCATGTGAAACTAAGTGGACTCTAGAATAGTACAGAATTCCGGGGTTATATGAAAACTTATTAAGCCAGAAGTAGCCTGATAGTGAAGGTAGAAATTTTCATATTAAAATGATAAGTTGGCAAATGTCTGTGACTTGGCACATCCCCCATATCAGCAAAGCAGGCACATGAAACACAAAACAAAAATGACAAATGTTGGTAAAATATCCCCTCACAACCAGCACAGCAGCATATTTCAGCCTAGGGATAAGCATATAATTGAGAGGGAAAAAATCTTATTTCTGTTTCCTAATAGCCAACTAGAACTTAAGAAAAAAGCACATATGCTATACTGGCCATAAACAAAATACATATTTAAATTGCATGACTAACCTGGAAAAGGAGGGACTCCCATTTCGACCCCCATGTGAACAAGAGCATTCTGTATCTCATTCTTACCGAGCTTTCCTTTGTCATCAACATCCAGTTCAGTGAAGAGGTTTTCCGCCAACATTGCAAAATCATCTTCGTCATCCAGAAAAATTCGAATAGCACTTCCATCCAAAACCAAAACAACAAGAGGATCATCTAAAAAGGAAAACGGAAAGTAAGATCATGGTCAAGTGATAATGGACTCATTTGCAAGAACATAAAAACAAAGAATATAGAGTTTTAGCTGAGGAAATGTGACTTGTAGAATATAACAACTGCCAAATAATGCTCAAGAGTAAATGAACAACAAACATGTCCTTCAAACTTGGTAACTGAGATGCCAATTCCTGAAAGGCACATGATATATAACAACAAACCATTGGATATGCCCTACTAACATGACAAAAACCAATGAACAATTATCATCATTCACAATGCTAGTTAACATGTAGGCTCTTCTTTCTAGCTATAGTTTTACATAGAAAATGTACAAATTCAGAAGAGGAAATACCTTTGACTGGCGATATTGGATTTATGCATGGAAGGATTTGATATGCACAGAAACAAGCTGACAATAATATTTTGTATTTATCTCTTGAATATTAAAAACACATAAACAAGTGTTGAGAACAGATCGTATAATGTATCTCAAGGAAAAGACATTGTCTTTTTTAAAACCTTATAGTTGTACAGAAGACAAATCAGATAACAGTATAGCTTGTTCCAGTTTATAAATCAGTAAGGCCTCATTTGGATGCTGTCAAAAGGTAATCTGCAGATATTGTGTAGGCAAGGTGAGGCAAAGCAGAGAGAGAAGTCTGGAAAAAAGAGCAGCAGCTTGACTGAGGGAGCGGCTGAATTCTAGATCCATAATTTTCGGCGGCAGTGTAAATCGCCAAATCCCAAAATTTCAGTGATAATGTGATCAATGGCCTCTCCCCATCTAAATTACTTCTTCCTTTGTCCTTTCCCCACTTCGTCTCCTCAGCCCCTTCTACAGATGCAAGACGTTATCTACGGACAACTAATGCCCGCATCCAAACAAGGCCTAAGAGCTTCACAAGAACACAACAACAATAAAACTTATAAAAAAAAAAACTCATTAGAACATACTGAATATATGTGATATGGAGAGTTGACATAAACATGTGCATGCAGCACAAATAGCATCAATTGGATGATCAATATGCACATTTGAACATGCACATGCACATGTTGAAAAGAACTACAGCTAAAACTAAGTAGAAGAAAATTAAAGGAAATGTATAGGGACTCGTCATTTAGTTATAGGAACACTCCACAGCATACTAACATGTGATGCAAGAACTAGATACATGAGAGCTCCCTAGAACAATCAACCTTTATAAGTTTAAGAACTTTTTGCTCTTAAGTCCACATGAAGTCTCTCAATTGAATATCGCTTCATTTTTGAAAAACTTGTGCCCAGCATATGCAGGCACATATGTAGTTAGTATCTTTAACTATATAAAAATAAATAAAATAAAGTAAGTGCAGTAAGAATAACAATGACATTAGTATTTTTTTTTTTTGGATGTCAATATTAATAACAATAACAACTAAAGATCGATGCTTATTACTTCATACACAAAACAAATAGCAATAGTTATAACATAATCGAAA